>NC_092036.1:82970740-83270740 GCF_003086295.3 Arachis hypogaea | reverse complement strand
CACCACACTCACAAGCCTCTTTACACTATTCACCTCTAGATGACCCTAACCCTTATCCACCACACCAACCACGATATGATCCATATATAAAACCACCCCAATTCCAACCTAGTTACTCCCAAGGACCACCACCTCCATATGCACCATGTCCATATCCATCGATCCAAGACTCACAGGCTCGCCTCAAGGAAAACAGTAGATCAATTTCATGCAACCCTTCATCAACTGGAGCAAGCAATAAATCAATTACCTTCCAGACGTTCGGGCACTCAAGGAACCCCCAAGGCCTCATGCGGAGAATCTAATGAAGAACGTAGCATGAAGGAGACACTAGAAACTCCAGTGGACAGTAAAGAGCATGACTTTGTAGTGGAACAAGTGGAGGAAGCCAGAATTATTGAAGAAGAAGAAGTGGTCGAAGACTTAGGAAATGCTGAGCCTCCATTGGAAGGTCCATTCATAGAGCCTCCTTCCAAGGTGTTTAATGTTGATGTTGAGGAGGGTGTACAACCTCCAAGGAATATCATGGTTAAAGACTTTGAAGGGGATGATCAAGAGATGGATTCAATCATTGATGAATTCTTGTCTACATTTGAATCCTCTTCCATTGGATTTGATATGGAGATTAAAGAAGAAGAAGCACAACCTCCCATGCTCTTGATGAATAATGAAGAAGAAATTGAATCAGAAGAAAGCTACCAAGAGGAAGAGGTTGAAATTGAAGAAGCTTACAAAGAGGTGGAAGATGTCAAAGAAGAGCACAAGGGAGTGGAGCTTGCACGTTCATTAGAAACACCTCCCCCTAAGTTGCCATCATCCTTCACAACATTCAAGTGGGTCAAATTCATATCCCTTAGCTTTCTAATTCCACTTGAATATGGGCTACTGGAGACGGATGGTCAACTTAGAGCTCTTTGTGGCATTAAGAGTAAGAGGAAGATGGTCAGTGGTAAGAATTGTCCTGCAAGGTTCATTATGGTTGGAAGCTTTAAGTTTAAATGCAAGGGTTGGTGTAAAGCTCAACTGAATGGGTATAGGAAGTTGTTTGGCCGCTTTAGTGATAATTCAGATTGCCTGCCACCCGGTTGGAACACTAATGATCAACAAGAAGACGGGTGCAAAAGCAAGGTTTGGGACCCCGAAATTCAATCTAGAAATTAATACTCTTGGAGCCTTGTCACTTGCTTTAGCTTACTTGAAGGCTTTCTGCACCTAGTTTAGGATCCCGGAGGCTACTGGAATTCCAAACTTTGGTGGAGATTTTTGGATGAATACAAGCACAAGCCACCATAACAAGGAGCTCCCCAAATGTCCAACTTAAGGACATTAACTAAAAGTGCTAGGTGGGAGACAACTCACCATGGTATGATCGTTCCTTTTTCAGTTTAGATTTTAGTCTATTTTTGAGTTTTGATTGAACTCAGAATTTTGCATAACATTCATTGCATTCTGCATAATGCATCAAAAAAAAAAAAATCGCACGCGACGCGTCCGCGTCATAGGTGCGTTGGGAAGAAAAGAAAAGTGAACAGAGAGTCACGCGAGAGCGTGGCTGGAGGCGTGTCTTTGGCACAATTTGACCGACGCAACCGCGTCGATGACGCGTCTGCGTCATGTGAGAAAAACGCCTCCCACGCATCCACGTCAACCAGGCGAACGCGTGCCTCAAAATCGACGTAAAAAGGGTGTATGGCTGAAAGTTGAGCTAGAATTGGGCTGGACTCGTGCTAGAAGCACAAGCCCTGCCACGCGTACGCGTGCCCCACACGTCCGCACCGTTATACAAAATAAGCTATCCACGCGATCGCGTGAACCACGCGACCGCGTCACCCAAAGATTTGGAAATATGAATTTCAAACAGAGAGTTGCGCGACCGCGAGGCTGCCCTCGCGCTAATGGCACAACTCGATCCACGCCACCGCATGGATGACGCACCCGCGTCATTTCATAGAAGCGCTATCCGCGCGAACGCGTCACTCACACGTCCGCGTCACCTGCGCCGCACAGCTTATCCAACTCACCACCAACTATCTTATCTTTTCTTCCCCAAATCTAAATATTTTCTTTCCCTTCTTTTTTCTGTTTTTTATCTTTTTCTTTTATTTGGTGTTGGAAATTTATTTGGGTCATTATTTTCCATATTTTGCTTGTGCATTTTTAAGGAATTGTTTGATAATTATATATTTCTTTTATAGGGTTGCTTGCATGTTCAATTTAACACTTTCAATAACTTATTTACCATGCATGCTATGTGTTTGTGAAAAAGCCCGTATGGCATTGTGCATTCTTCATTATTCTATTCTTCTACTGTAATGCCTGTTTTTCACAAAACCCCTTCCACTATTTTATTAATTGAATATAATTGTCAATACCAACGTTATTGTTAGTTTCTCACGACTAATAATACATTAAGGCTTTTAATGCTTGATTTATGCTACTCATGCCTTTGCCAGCATGCCGATAAATATCTTGTATCTAATTGCTTCAATTTATCATGCCCTGTTTCCGTTGATGTCCTAATTTCATGGAGTCGCGACCATGTTTTAACGACATTCTTCTTTACTTTGGCATGATTATCACTTGTACTTCCCTCTTCTTTGCTTTATCCCTTTGACTTCATGTCCCTTTCTCTTCTCCCTTTTCAGGATGGCCACCAGGAAGGATACAGAGAAAGCCTCTACAACGAGCACCAGCTGAGGAACTACAACCCTTGCCCACCCGCACATATTTGCATGCACCGATGACGGTGCACCTTTAAGTGTGGGGAGGTCGATACCGATCTTTGTGGGTTAGTCACTTTCTTCTCAATACCAATTTTTGTTTTTCATTGTTGCATTTGCATGTTTGATTGCATATTTTCTTGACTTTGTGCACATTTTACCACTTGGTTGAAGTAATATTTTCTTTTTCAAGAAACTTTTTATAGTATTTCACTAATTTAAATTTAAAACTTTTTGAAAAACTTGTTTGAAGAAAAATTATATTGGAACATGGTTTAGAGCTCGAACACACAAAACCAGTGAGATTTTGAGCCTATTTGATTGGTTGCATTTTATCAACCAATATATTTTATTTTTGTGTGTTATTCTCTCCTAAATTGTAATCTTTATCTTGCTTAATTCTATATTTCTATTGTTTGATGTATGCGTGCACTTATATGATTAAGGCCTTGTTTCACTAAGCTTACATACCCATATGGCCTTACCCTTTCGTTATCCTTTACAAACCAATTTGAGCCTATTTTACCCATTTGTTCTTTACTTTAGCTCATTACTAACTCTAAGCGGAAAACAATAATGTCCTTAATTTGAATCCTTGGTTAGCTTAGACTAGTAAAAGTGCTCATGATTTAAGTGTGGGGAAGTTGGGTTTGAAAATATTTGGTTTGAGTAATTGGGTGTTGTATGTTTTTGTGAAAATATGCAAAATAATAGTTGAACAAATATAATTGCATTCAATACTCTTTTCATATGCTTTGAGAAAAATAAGAAAAAAAATAAAATAAAATAATAAAAAAATGAATGAAAAAGAAAAGAAAAAAGAGCAGAAAAATAAAAAGGAGACAAAATGCCCCAAAATAAATGGCAATAGCAATGCATATGTACTGTACTCAAAACTTGGAATGCATAAATATGTAGTAAACGCGGTTAATGGGTAGTTATTGATTTTATATTACATGGATTGTCCTAAGTTAGGTGGAAAAGTTTATGTTAATTAATGATTCAGATTTTAGTCCACTTGGCCAAATACAATCCTACCTTGACCCTAACCCCATTACAACCTTTAAAAGACCTCTTGATTTGTGTATTGATGCATTAAATTTTTTGTTGATTGTTAGATGAAAAGAAAGCTATAGAAAGCAAGATTAGTAGAGAATTGAGAGAATTGACCCTAGACACTTAAGATTTAAAATGATATACACTACCATTAAGGGTTCAGTGCCTAATTCTATGTTCCCTGCTTTCATGAGCTATCTTCTTCTTGCAAGTTATTTGTATTATATTTTGTGATTTGAATTAGTGAAATCCAGTTCATATTTGTTCTTGAAAGATTTATTTACTTTTTCACCAAGTAGGTAGAATCATTTTAGCATGTGGTTGCATTCACATTCATAGGTTGCATTGCATGAGTCCTGCTTTTTCTTACTCATTTATTTTGTCTCCTTGAGCTTAGCATGAGGACATGCTAATGTTTAAGTGTGGGGAGGTTGATAAACCATTATTTTATGGTTTATATTGTGTTTAATTGAGTGGTTTTATCAAGTTTTTCACCCACTTATTCATATGATTAGCATGTATTTACAATTCCTTCTTAAATTGTTCTATGATTGAAAACTTGCTTCCTAAAGACATTTTAGTTGTATATTTTTATTTTTCTTCGTACGATTCGATGCCGTGATCTGTGAGTTAAGTGTTTCAGGCTTCATAGGGCAAGGATGGCATAAGGAATGAAGAGGAAGCGAGCAAAAATGGAAGGAACACAAGGAATTGAGGAGATGACCAGCGAGAAGTCACGCGGTCGCATGGCGACCGTGTGAAATGGAAGAAATCAGAGTGACGCGTTCGCGTGCCTGACAACAACCGCGCGGACTGGAAGCTGCACGAACGACGCGAATGCGTGGACGACGCGCACGCGTGGTACAAAAAACGCTGAGTGACGTGATCGCATGGTCGATGCAGCCGCGTGTCGTGCGCGATCTGCAGAATTACAGAAGTCGCTGGCACAGATTTCTGGGCCGCATTTCAACCCAGTTTTTGGCCCAGAAACACAGATTAAAGTCAGGGAACATGCAGAGACTCAAGAGATCACTTCATATCAGATCAGAATTCACTTTTCATAATTTAGATGAAGTTTTTAGAGAGAGAGAGGCTCTCCTCTCTCTTAGGATTAGGATTAGGAATATTTCTTCTTCATCTCAGGTTCAATGTTCTTTTTAGTTATTTTTCTCTTTTATTTGTTTATGAACTTTTCATGTTAGGATTTTCTTAAATAATATAATTTGAGGTATTTTAGTCTCATGATTGCTCTTCCTTATTTTTAATTTAGATTATTTACTATTGGCTTTGGTTGATTAATTGGTAACTCTTGAGTTATCAAACTCATCGTGATTGATAATTTTTATTCTTGCTGATTAATTTAGATTCCTATAACTCTAGTCTTTCCTTAAGGAGTTGACTAGGACTTTAGGTATTAAATTAATTTGTCCACTTAACTGACCTTCATAGTTAGAGGTTGACTTAGTGGGAGCAACAGTATAATTCTCATCACCATTGATAAGGATAACTAGGATAGGACTTCCAGTTTTCATACCTTGCCAAGAGTTTTATTAGTTATTAATTTATTAATTCTTGCAATCTATTTCTCTTGTTTAAAACCCAAAAACTCTGTTTTCATTAACCAATAGTAAAACACACTTCCCTGCAATTCCTTGAGAAGACGACCCTAGGTTTGAATACTTCGGTTTATAAATTTTATTGGGTTTGTTACTTGTGACAACCAAACGTTTGTAAGAAAAGGTTGATTGCTTGGTTTAGAAACTATACTTGCAACGAGAGTTTATTATAACTTCTAAACCATCAATCTTCCGCTCTTCAAAATGGCGACATTGCCGAGTAATTGCAAACGTGTGCCTTGTTATTGGTTATTGTAAATATTTTTCAAAAAAAAATTCAGATTTTAAATTTTTTTTATCTTATCTTATCTTATTTTTGAAAATTCAAATCTTTTTTTCAAAAAAAAATAATATCTTTTTCAAAGTCTTATCTTATCCTTTTTTAAAAATCATATCTTTTTCCAAAATATTATCTTATATTTTTCAAAAACCATATCTTTTTCAAAATATTTTCTTTTTGTTAGTTTTTGTTTTCATTTTCTTCTACTACTATGAACTCTCACCCCTTTGACTATGAGTCTGGTTACAACTATGTTGCAGAAAGAAGAAGCTATAACAGGAATATGCATCAAGGTCAAAGCAATCAAAGATGGACGGAGCCAAGAGGAGCTGATCAACCCTTTAGGTGACAACACCTTCCAAGATATCATGGACGAAGACTATTCTATAATGCATACCAAGATGATAGGTATGGTAGACCCCCTTGTAGTTACCAACAAGCCCCATCATATGCCAATGAACCACCTCCTCAACATAGCTTTGAACCACCACACTCACAAGCCTCTTTACACCATTCACCTCTAGATGATCCTAACCCTTATCCACCACAGCAACCACGATATGATCCATATATAAAACCACCCAAATTCCAACCTAGTCACTCCCAAGGACCACCACCTCCATATGCACCATGTCCATATCCATCGATCCAAGACTCACAGGCTCGCCTCCAGGAAATAGTAGATCAATTTCATGCAACCCTTCATCAACTGGAGCAAGCAATAAATCAATTACCTTCCAGATGTTCGGACACTCAAGGAACCCCCATGGCCTCATGTGGAGAATCTAATGAAGAACGTAGCATGAAGGAGACACTAGAAACTCCAGTGGATAGTAAAGTGCATGACTTTGTAGTGGAACAAGTGGAGGAAGCCAGAATTATTAAAGGAGAAGAAGTGGTCGAAGACTTAGGAAATGCTGAGCCTCCATTGGAAGGTCCATTCATAGAGCCTCCTTCCAAGGTGTTTAATGTTGATGTTGAGGAGGGTGTACAACCTCCAAGGAATATCATGGTTGAAGACTTTGAAGGGGATGATTAGGAGATGGATTCAATCATTGATGAATTCTTGTCTACATTTGAATCCTCTTCCATTGGACTTGATATGGAGATTAAAGAAGAAGAAGCACAACCTTCCATGCCCTTGGTGAACAATGAAGAAGAAATTGAATCAGAAGAAAGCTACCAAGAGGAAGAGGTTGAAATTGAAGAAGCTTGCAAAGAGGTGGAAGATGCCAAAGAAGAGCACAAGGGAGTGGAGCTTACACGTTCATTAGAAACACCTCCCCCTAAGTTGCCATCATCCTTCACAACATTCAAGTGGGTCAAATTCATATCCCTTAGCTTTCTAATTCCACTTGAATATGGGCTACTGGAGACGGATGGTCAACTTAGAACTCTTTATGGCATTAAGAGTAAGTGGAAGATGGTCATTGGTAAGAATTGTCCTGCAAGGTTCATTATGGTTGGAAGCTTTAAGTTTAAATGCAAGGGTTGGTGTAAAGCTCAACTGACTGGGTCTAGGAAGTTGTTTGGCCGTTTTAGTGAGAATTCAGATTGCCTGCCACCCAGTTGGAACACTAATGATCAACAAGAAGATGGGTGCAAAAGCAACGTTTGGGACCCCGAAATTCAATCTAGAAATCAATACTCTTGGGGCCTTGTCACTTGCTTTAGCTTGCTTGAAGGCTTTCTGCGCCTAGTTTAGGATCTCGGAGACTACTGGAATTCCAGACATTGGTGGAGATTTTTGGATGAATACAAGCACAAGCCACCATAACAAGGAGCTCCCCAAATGTCCAACTTAAGAACTTTAACTAAAAGTGCTAGGTTGGAGACAGCCACCATGGTATGATCGTTCCTTTTTCAGTTTAGATTTTAGTCTATTTTTGAGTTTTGATTGAACTCGGAATTTTGCATAACATTCATTGCATTTTGCATAATGCATAAAAAAAAATCACACGCGACGCATCTGCGTAATAGGTGCGTTGGGAAGAAAAGAAAAGTCAACAGAGAGTCACGCGAGAGCGTGGCTGGAGGCGTGTCTTTGGCACAATTTGACCGACGCGACCGCATCGATGACGCGTCCGCGTCAACCAGGCGAACGCGTGCCTCAAAATCGACGTAAAAAGGGTGTGTGGCCGAAAGTTGAGCTAGAATTGGGTTGGACTCGTGCTAGAAGCACAAGCACTGCCACGCGTACGCGCCGTTATACAAAATAGGCCATCCACGCGATCACGTCAACCACGCGACTGTGTCACCCAAAGATTTGGCAATATAAATTTCAAACAGAGAGTTACGCGACCGCGAGGCTGTGGTCGCGCTAATGGCACAAATCGATCCACGCGACCGTGTGGATGACGCGCCCACGTCATTTCATAGAAGCGCTATCCGCGCGAACGCGTCACTCATACGTCCGTGTCCCCTGCGCCGCACAGCTTATCCAACTCACCGGCAACTATCTTATTTTTTCTTCCCCAAATCTAAATCTTTTCTTTCCATTCTTTTTTCTGTTTTCTTTCTTTTTATTTTATTTGGTGTTGGAAATTTATTTGGGTAATTATTTTTCATATTTTGCTTGTGCATTATTAAGGAATTGTTTGATAATTATATATTGCTTTTATAGGGTTGCTTGCATGTTCAATTTAACACTTTCAATAACTTATTTACCATGCATGCTATGTGTTTGTGAAAAAGCCCGTATGACATTGTGCATTCTTCATTATTCTATTCTTCTACTATAATGCCTGTTTTTCACAAAACCCCTTCCACTATTTTATTAATTGAATATAATTGTCAATACAAACGTTATTGTTAGTTTCTCACGACTAATAATACATTAAGGCTTTTAATGCTTGATATATGCTACTCATGCCTTTGCCAGCATGCCAATAAACATCTTGCATCTAATTGCCTCAATTTATCATGCCCTGTTTCCGTTGATGTCCTAATTTCATGGAGTCGCGACCATGTGTTAACGACATTCTTCTTTACTTTGGCATGATTATCACTTGTACTTCCGTCTTCTTTGCTTTATCCCTTTGACTTCATGTCCCTTTCTCTTCTCCCTTTTCAGGATGGCCACCAGGAAGGGTACAGAGAAAGCCTCTGCAATGAGCACCAGCTGAGGAACTACAACCCTTGCCCACCCGCACATATTTGCATGCACCGATGACGGTGCAACCTTTAAGGGTAGGGAGGTCGATACCGATCTCTGTGGGTTAGTCACTTTCTTCTCAATACCAATTTTTGTTTTTCATTGTTGCATTTGCATGTTTGATTGCATATTTTCTTGACTTTGTGCCATTTTACCACTTGGTTGAAGTAATATTTTCTTTTTCAAGAAATTTTTTATAGTATTTCACTAATTTAAATTAAAAATTTTTGAAAAACTTGTTTGAAGAAATATTATATTGGAACATGGTTTAGAGCTCGAACACACAAAACCAGTGAGATTTTGAGCCTATTTGATTGGTTGCATTTTATCAACCAATATATTTTATTTTTGTGTGTTATGCTCTCTAAAATTGTAATCTTTATCTTGCTTAATTCTATATTTTCATTGTTTGATTTATGCATGCACTTATATGGTTGAGGCCTTGTTTCACTAAGCTTACATACCCCTATGGCCTTACCCTTTCGTTATCCTTTGCAAACTAATTTGAGCCTATTTTACCCATTTGTTCTTTACTTTAGCTCATTACTAACTCTAAGCGGAAAAAAATAATGTCCATAATTTGAATCCTTGGTTAGCTTAGACTAGTAAAAGTGCTCATGATTTAAGTATGGGAAAGTTGGGTTTGAAAATATTTGGTTTGAGTAATTGGGTGTTGTATGTTTTTGTGAAAATATGCAAAATAATAGTTGAACAAATATTATTGCATTCAATACTCTTTTCATATGCATTGAGAAAAATAAGAAAAAAAATAAAATAAAATAATAAAAAAATGAATGAAAAAGAAAAGAAAAAAGAGCAGAAAAATAAAAAGGGGACAAAATACCCCAAAATAAATGGCAATAGCAATGCATATGTACTGTACTCAAAACTTGGAATGCATAAATATGTAGTAAACGCGGTTAATGGATAGTTGTTGATTTTATATTACATGGATTGTCCTAAGTTAGGTGGAAAAAGTTTATGTTAATTAAGGATTCAGATTTTGGTCCACTTGGCCAAATACAATCCTACCTTGACCCTAACCCCATTACAACCCTTAAAAGACCTCTTGATTTGTGTATTGATGCATTAAATTTTTTGTTGATTGTTAGATGAAAAGCAAGCTATAGAAAGCAAGATTAGTATAGAATTGAGAGAATTGACCCTAGACACTTAAGAGTTAAAATGATATACACTACCATTAAGGGTTCAGTGCTTAATTCTATGTTCCCTACTTTCATGAGCTATCTTTTTCTTGCAAGTTATTTGTATTATATTTTGTGATTTGAATTAGTGAAATCCAGTTCATATTTGTTCTTGAAAGATTTATTTACTTTTTCACAAAGTAGGTATAATCATTTTAGCATGTGGTTGCATTCACATTCATAGGTTACATTGGATGAGTCCTGCTTTTCCTTACTCATTTATTTTGTCTCCTTGAGCTTAGCATGAGGACATGCTAATGTTTAAGTGTGGGGAGGTTGATAAACCACTATTTTATGGTTTATATTGTGTTTAATTGAGTGGTTTTATCAAGCTTTTCACCCACTTATTCATATGATTAGCATGTATTTACAATTCCTTCCTAAATTGTTCTATGATTGAAAACTTGCTTCCTAAAGACCTTTTAGTTGTATATTTTTATTTTCCTTCGTACCATTCGATGCCGTGATCTGTGAGTTAAGTGTTTCAGGCTTCATAGGGCAAGGATGGCGTAAGGAATGAAGAGGAAGCGTGCAAAAATGGAAGGAACACAAGGAATTGAGAAGATGACCAGCGAGAAGTCACGCGGTCGCATGGCTCACGCGACCGTGCAAAATGGAAGAAATCAGAGTGACGCATTCGCGTGCCTGACACAACCGCACGGATTGGAAGCTGCACAAACGACGCGAATGCGTGGACGACGCGCACGCGTGGTACAAAAAACGCTGAGTGACGTGATCGCGTGGTCGATGCAGCCGCGTGACATGCGTGATCTGTAGAGTTACAGAAGTCGCTGGCACAGATTTCTGGGCCGCATTTCAACCAAGTTTTTGGCCCAGAAACACAGATTAAAGTCAGGAAACATGCAGAGACTCAAGAGATCACTTCAGATCAGATTAGAATTCACTTTTCATAATTTAGATGTAGTTTTTAGAGAGAGAGGTTCTCTCAGCTCTCTTAGGATTAGGATTAGGATTTTTTATTATGATTAGGAATATTTCTTCTTCATCTCAGGTTCAATGTTCTTTTTAGTTATTTTTCTTTTTTATTTGTTTATGAACTTTTCATGTTAGGATTTTCTTAAATAATATAATTTGAGGTATTTCAGACTCATGATTGCTCTTCCTTATTTTTAATTTAGATTATTTACTATTGGCTTTGGTTGATTAATTGGTAACTCTTGAGTTATCAAACTCATCGTGATTGATAATTATTATTCTTGCTGATTAATTTAGATTCCTATAACTCTAGTCTTTCCTTAAGGAGTTGACTAGGACTTTAGGTATTAAATTAATTAGTCCACTTAACTGACCTTCATAGTTAGAGGTTGACTTAGTGGGAGCAACAGTATAATTCTCATCACCATTGATAAAGATAACTAGGATAGGACTTCCAGTTTTCATACCTTGCCAAGAATTTTATTAGTTATTAATTTATTAATTCTTGCAATCTATTTCTCTTGTTCAAAACCTTTTTAAAACCTAAAAACTCTGTTTTCATTAACCAATAGTAAAACACACTTCCCTGCAATTCCTTGAGAAGACGACTCGAGGTTTGAATGCTTCGGTTTATAAATTTTATTGGGTTTGTTACTTGTGACAACCAAACGTTTGTAAGAAAGGTTGATTGCTTGGTTTAGAAACTATACTTGCAACGAGAGTTTATTATAACTTCGAAACCATCAATCTTCCGCTCTTCACTTACTCCCCCTGGTTACAGATGGAGACCCTTGAGTCTTTACTACAAGGCATTCTTCATTCACATGAAGGATCAACTCTCCTCTATCAACATCAATCACAGCTCTTACTGTGGCTAGGAAGGGTCTTCCAAGGATGATGGATTCATCCTCATCCCTCCTAGTGTCTAGGATTATGAAATCAGCAGGAAAGTAAAGGCCTTCAACCTTTACTAGCACGTCCTCTACTAGTCCATAAGCCTTTTTCATAGATTTATCTGCAATTTCCAATGAGAATTTGGCAGCCTGTACCTCATAGATTCTCAGTTTCTCCATTACAGAGAGTGGCATCATGTTTATCCCTGACCCCAGGTCACATAGAGCCTTTTCCAAGGTCATGGTGCCTATGGTGCAGGGTATTAAGAATTTACCAGGATCCTATTTTTTTTGAAGTAAAGTTTGCTGAACCAATATATTCAGTTCATTGGTGAGCAAGGGAAGCTCTTCCTCCCAAGTCTCATTACCAAATAGCTTGGCATTCAGCTTCATGATTGCTCCTAAATATCGGGCAACTTACCCTTCAACAATGTCTTCATCTTCTTCAGAAGATGAATAATCATCAGAGCTCATGAATGGTAAAAGGAGATCCAAGGGAATCTATATGGTCTCTGTATGAGCCTCAGATTCTTTTGGTTCCTCATTAGGGTATTCCGTACTGACCATTGGACGTCCCCTGAGGTCTTCCTCAATTGGATTCACGTCCTCCTCCCCCTCTAAGGTTTCGGCCATGTTGATTATATCAATGGCCTTGCACTCTCTTTTGGGATTCTCTTTTGTATTGCTTGGGAGAGTGCTAGGAGGAGTTTCAGTAACCCTTTTACTCAGCTGGCCCACTTGTGCCTCCAAATTTCTAATGGAGGATTTTGTTTCAGTCATGAATCTAAGAGTGGCCTTAGATAGATCAGAGACTATGTTTGCTAAGCTAGAAGGATTCCACCCTTGAAGCCTTGCTTCTGTTGATCCTTCCATGAAAAATTTGGATGATTTTTCCATGAAGGATTATAGGTATTGCCAAAGGCTTCACCCATGTAATTCACATCTGCCATTGCAAGTTTCTCAGGATCATAAGCTTCTTCTTCAGAAGATGCTTCTTTAGTACCGCTGGATGTATTTTGCAATCCATTCAGACTCTGAGAGATCATATTGACTTGTTGGGTCAATATTTTGTTCTGAGCCAGTACCGCATTCAGAGCATCAATTTCAAGAACTCCTCTCTTTTGAGGCGTCCCATTACTCACAGGATTCCTCTAAGAGGTATACATGAACTAGTTATTTGCAACATTTCAATAAGTTCCTGAGCTTCTGCAGGCATTTTCTTTAGGTGAATGGATCCACATGCAGAGTGATCCAGTGACATCTTGGAAAATTCAGACAGACCATCATAGAATATATCTAATGTGGTCCATTCTGAAAGCATGTCAAAAGGACACTTTTTGGTCAGCTGCTTGTATCTTTCCCAAGCTTCATAGAGGGACTCACCATCTTTTTGTCTGAAGGTCTGAACATCCACTCTAAGCTTGCTCAGCTTTTGAGGAGGAAAGAACTTGGCTAAGAAGGCCGTGACCAGCTTCTCCCAAGAGTCCAGGCTATCTCTAGGTTGTGAGTCCAACCATGTTCTAGCTTTGTCTCTTACAGCAAAAGGGAAAAGCATAAGCTTATAGACTTCAGGATTAACTCCGTTGGTCTTAACAGTATCACATATCTGTAAGAACTTACTTAAGAACTGATAAGGGTCTTCTGATGGAAGTCCATGAAACTTGCAGTTTTTTTGCAGTAGAGAAACTAATTGAGGCATTAGCTCAAAATTGTTTGCTCCTATGACAGGGATTGAGATGCTTCTTCTATAAAAGTTGGAAGTTGATGTAGTAAAATCACCAAGCATCTTTCTTGCATTGTTGTTTGGTTCGGCCATACTTGTTTATTTTGCTGCTTCCTTTTCAAAAATTTCAGTGAGGTCCTCTTTAGATTTTGTGCTTTAGCTGCTCTTAGCTTTCTCTTCAGAATCCTTTTAGGTTCAGGATCAGCTTCAACAAGTATGCCATTATCTTTTTTCTTGCTCATATGAAAGAGAAGAAAATAAAGAAAATATGGAATCCTCTATGTCACAGTATAGAGATTTCTTGAGGTGTCAGAGGAAAATAAGAATAGAAGAATGAGGTAAGAATTAGAACACACAAAGAGAGATGGAGTTCGAATTGACAATGGAGGAGGAATGTTAGTGTTTAAATAGAAAAAGATAAGAGAGGGGGGAGAATTTTCGAAAATAAAAAGGATAAAATTTAAAATAAATTTTTGAAAAATTGGTTGTGGTTTTGAAAAAGATAAGAAATAGTAAAACAAACAAAAAGTCAATTAGTTAGTTGAAAAATATTTGAACATCAATTTTTAGAAGATAAGAAGTTAGAAAAGATTTTGAAATTGATTTTGAAAAAGATATGATTTGAAAAAGATATGTTTGAAAAGATATGATTGAAATTTATTTTGAAAAAGATTTAAAAAGGAAATTAAAAAGATTTGATTTTTTGAAAAAGATATGTTTGAAAAGATATGATTTTGAAAGAGATATGATTGAAAATATTTGATTTGAAAAAGATTTGATTTGAAAAAATATGAAGATTTGAAAAAGATTTGATATGAAAACAAAATTCCTCTCCTTGTGTCATCCTGGCGTTAAACGGCCAGGAGCTGCATGTTTTGGGCGTTTAACACGCAATTGCTGCATGGTTTGGGTGTTTAAACGCCCAGCCAGGTACCCTGGCTGGCGTTTAAACGCTAGTTTTCCTTCTTCACTGGGCGTTTTGAATGCCCAGCTTCTTTTCTGTAATTCCTCTGCTTTATGTTCTTGGATCTTCATTTTGCTAAATTCTTTATTCAAGAAGATATGTTTTCAATTTTGAAAAAAATAACAAAATGAGTCAAAAGATATAATTCTTAGATCAAAACACAAGATATATGCAAGAACATTATGAACATCAAGATGAACACCAAGAACAATCTTGAAGATCAAAATGAACATCAAGAACTCAGTTTCTTAATGAAAGAAAATATGGAGGACACCAAACTTAGAACTTTCTCATGTTTGGGACATATGAATGCAAGAATGCATATGTAGAACATCATGCAGCGCAATTCAATAAATCATGAAGATCAAACAAGGCAATTCATCAAGAACGACTTGAAGATCATCAAGAACACAATGTATGTGTTTCGAAAATTGCAAGACCATTAAAATCATGCAATTGACACCAAACTTAAAGTTTGGCCCTAGATTCAAACAAGAACCATGAAATATTTTTGAGTTTTTATGATTTTATGAATTTTTTGTATTTTTCAAAAATTATATTTGGAAAAACGAAAAAAAAGAAGAAAATTCTTTTGAAAGATTTTTGAAAACTTTTTGAAAATAAAATAAAGGAAAATTACCTAATCTGAGCAACAAGATGAACCGTCAGTTGTCCAAACTCGAACAATCCCCGACAACGGCGCCAAAAACTTGGTGCACGAAATTGTGATCATCAACAATGGCGCCAAAGACTTGGAGCTCTCAAACGTGAATCACACTTTGTCACAACTTCGCACAACTAACCAGCAAGTGCACTGGGTCGTCCAAGTAATACCTTACGTGAGTAAGGGTCGATCCCACGGAGATTGTCGGCTTGAAGCAAGCTATGGTCAACTTATAAATCTCAGTCAGGCAGATTCAAATGGGTGATAGAGTTTTCATAATTAAAAAGATAAATAAAACATAAAGTAAAGATAGAGATACTTATGTAATTCATTGGTGAGAATTTCAGATAAGTGCATAGAGATGCTTTGTTCCTTTTGTATCTTTGCTTTCCTACTGCATTCATCCAATCCTTCATACTCCTTTCCATGGCAAGCTGTATGTTGGGTTTCACCAGCGTCAATGGCTACCTCCCGTCCTCTCAGTGAGAAAGGTCCTCTATGGTTTCTCGCATGGCTAATCAGCTGTTGGTTCTCGATCGTGTAGGAATAGGATTTACTATCCTTTTGCGTCTGTCACTATGCCCTACAGTCACGAGTTTGAAGCTCGTCACAGTCATCCCTTCCCAGATCCTACTCGGAATACCACAGACAAGGTTTAGACTTCCGGATCTCAGGAATGGCCGCCAATAATTCTTGCTTATACCACGAAGACTCTGATCTTACAGAATGGAAGGCTCGGTTGTCAGGTGAGGAAACCATGCATCGTGGACTAGAAATCCAAGAGATACACACTCTAGCTTTCACAGGTAGAACGGAAGTGTTTGTCAGACACGCGTTCATAAGTGAGAATGGTGATGAGTGTCACGGATCATCACATTTATCAGGTTGAAGTGCGAATGAATATCTTAGAATAAGAATAAGCATGAATTGAATAGAAGAACAATAATAGTTGCATTAATACTCGAGGAACAGCAGAGCTCCACATGTTAATCTATGGTGTGTAGAAACTCCACCGTTGAAAATACATAAGAACAAGGTCCAGGCATGGCCATGAGGCCAGCCCCCAAAACGTGATCAAGAGATCAAAAGATGATCAAAAGATGATCAAAAGATGATAATACAATAGTAAAAGGTCCTATTTATAATGAAATTAGCTACTAGGGTTTACAGAAGTAGGTAAATGATACAGAAATCCACTTCCGGGCCCACTTGGTGTGTGCTTGGGCTGAGCATGGAGCTTCACATGTGTAGAGGCTTCTCTTGGAGTTAAACGTCAGCTTTTATGCCAGTTTGGGCGTTTAACCCTAACGTTTTTGCTAGTTCTGGCGTTTTGACTTCAGAATAGGGCAGAGAAGGGGCGTTTGAACGCCAGTTTGCGTCATCAAAATGCGAGCAAAGTATAGACTATTACATATTGCTGGAAAGCCCTGGATATCTAATTTCCAACGAAATTGAGAGAGCGCCTTTTGGAGTTTTGTAGCTCTTGAAAATCCACTTCGAGTGCAGGGAGGTCAGAATCCAACAGCATCAGCAGTCCTTTGTCAGCCTCTGAATCAGATTTTTGCTCAGGTCTCTCAATTTCAGCCAGAAAATACCTGAAATCACAGAAAAACACACAAACTCATAGTAAAGTTCAGAAATATGAATTTTGCATAAAAACTAATAAAAACATCCGAAAAGTAGCTAGATCCTACTAAAAACTACCTAAAAACAATGCCAAAAAGCGTATAAATTATCTGCTCATCACTTATGGATGAGAGACATGTACTTAACCTCTTCTCATGACAATTGGATCAAGGAATTGGCAAGATTGATTGTGATTAGAGAGATTGGATTGCCAAGGAATTGGGATCCAATCAATTTCAATCTGCCATAGATATACTCATTTGATTGAGAAAGGAGTTGAGACCCATTTGATTCATTGTGGATTATGATATCTCCAATCCGTAATGAACTTTTATTTCTGTTAATTGTCCTTGAGTTCACTTTGAGTATTTTGGTTGACTGCTTCTTTAATTTCCCTACACCCAGAGCCCTTTACATTTGATGCAATTTACGTTTTGTTGTCATTTACATTTAGCTCTTTTACTTTCTTGTTCTTTACGTTTCAAGCAATTTACATTCAGCACTTTAAATTTCTTGCAATTTATATTCTGCCAAGTCAATTTCACTCAATTCACCAACTGTCAGCTTGAGTAGACTAATCACCTCACTAAAATTGCTTGATCCATCAATCCCTGTGGGATCGACCTCACTCTGGTGAGTTTTACTATTTGATGCGACCCGGTATACTTGCCGGTAGTTTGTGCAGAATCGATTTTCCCTCATCAAGTTTTTGGTGCCGTTGCCGGGGATTGATTTAGATCGACAATGATTAAGTGGCTGATAAGTCTAGATTAAGCAATTTTCTTTATTTTTGTCATTTAAGTTCTTGTATTTTTCTATTTCCTCCTGACATTAATGTGTTTGTGTTATTGCCTTATTAAGAAATTCTTCTCTGTGACATGAGGAATTTCAATTTTTCTTGGTGATTGTGTTTTATAAAATTCAAATGGAGTTCACCTTATCTTTTGATCAATCAAATTTCATGGGATATTACCCACCATCACAAAATGACTATCCCAATGGTGGCTAGAAATATCACCAAGAAATGATAGATTATGCGCAATCCAACTAGTGGGGATATGCTCCAAGGCTACAGAATGATCAAGACAATTTTATGGGATATAACCCAACACCACAAAATGATTCATGTCATTATGATGGATGGGAGTATAAACAAGGAATTATGGAGTATGAATACGTCCCAGAGACACAAAATGACCCATATTCTAATGAATCTAACAACTACTCATGTTGTGGCTGGGAAGGTTAAAACCAAGGAGATTTTAATGCTCCATATTTTATTCATCAAGAGACATCATCACTTGATTGTGCTGTCAATAGATTCATGCAAGATTGCTCCCCATTGCCACAAAATGATCTATACTTTGATGAATCAAACAACTACTCAAGTTGTTGGTGGGAGTATCAAAATCAAAAAGCATTCAATAATACAGACTCCACTTATCAAGAGCCATCATCACTTGAGCTTACCTTCAATTCATTTATGCAAAATTGTTCAACCTCACCTCTCAGTTTCTCATTTGAAAATTCTTCATCACTTGACTATGCCTCAACACAAAGTTCTCTCCAAAATCCATACAACTCATTTCACTAACCACAAAATTCATTAAACTACATAGAAAACTCATTTCAACATTCACAAAATTCATTTCACAATACACAAAATTCATTCTATATCCCTCAACACAACTTCACCACAACACCCACAAGTCCACAAAATCTGCCCCAACCTTCTTCTTTCTTGCTACAAATAGAATAATGCCTTCAAAGTGCCATAGAATCACAGGAAAGAACTAGAGAATTCTTGGAAAGACAAGAACAATCCTGGAAAGAACAAGAAATTTTTTTCAAGAAGATGGATGGGAACTTAGAGCAAATAAGGAAACACTTCGGACTGCCAAGCATTGAGGATGAAGACTAATCTGTGAGTGAGGAAGTAGAAGAAGAGGCCCCTGTGTCAAGTGAAATTTCAATAAAGAATGAGGTTGGGGAGGTATATGAGCCTAGGATTCCATACCCACAGAGGCTACTTGTGGTGATGGAGGAACATGAAGACTCACTCCTAAAGGACTTAATGGAATATCTTGCAGATAAAAGGGAGAAAGTCAATCAAGAAAGTCCACACTCAAGTGAAGTAGAGAGTTGCATAGAGGAAGGGTTCATTGTGCCACCAATTCAAGAGGCTTTTGATGAAGAAAACACTCCAATCATCACATAAGACCCATATTAAGCTACAACTGACCATATCAAGGAAGAAGGAAAGGTCAACCACAAGCAATTCAACCTCTGATCCAGCAAGCAAGTTCAATCAAGCAAGTAAAAAAGAAAGCTTGCTGGGAAGAGACCAAGACAGAGGATACTGACTAGCTCTTTTATCTCCCTGAGGTCATTCCTTTTAACAAACTGGAAGAAGAAGAAGAAAGTTGAGAACAACATGTCAAGCTAATGACATTAAAAGAGCGCTTGTTGGGAGGCAACCCAACCGTAGGTAACATTTCCTTTCTTTGCTTAGTTTCTTTTTTTAAATAATTTGGCATATGATTGCATTCTAAGTTTGGTGTTGTGATGCAACAAAATTTGTTTGTAATCTTTACTGGATACTTGCATCAATTCCAAGCAAAAGTGTCACACTAAGTTTGGTGTGCCACTTATTCTTCATGCAATATATCATGCACACCCCACTTATTTTTGCAATCACATTGTCTTTGTTTTTATTTCTTGTGCCTTTATTGTATCCTTAATTTTTTCTTGCCTAAGCACATGCATTACTCACATTTTATTATGTAAGACACTCATGATCCATCATGAACCCCATCACCACTATTTTAAATGTTGCTTGAGGATAAGCAATCGTTCTAAGTTTGGTATGGGAAAGGGAAGAATAGGAGGAAAATGACAACAACAGTGAAGATGAACTACAAGGTGGTAAAGCTCTTTTTCCTTTTAATTGTTCCCAGTACATTCAATTGCATGATTGTCTATTATGTTCTCTGTATGTATGGGTGCTGTGAATAAGCAAAGCTTGAATTTTGAATTGTAACATGTTGCTGTGACATTATGACTGCCATCTTGAATTTTGTGAGTTCAAAGCAATTTAGTTTAATGATCATAACACAAACAAGGTCATTAAAGAAGAACTTAGCATGGGCATATGAGTACTGGGAGGCTAGCATGACTAATTGTTATTGCTCAATTTCATTTGAATTTATTTAATTGAAGTTTTTCATCTAGAACATTTTATGAAATTTTTGGAATCATGAAAACCTTGAAAAAACGAATGCAATTAAGAAAAGAAAAGAGAAAGAATGAGAAAGCTGAAGGCTCTGAGTACTAATGACAATTCAATTGTCAAGTACTTGTGGTGTTTATGTATCAAGCAAAAAGCTTGAAGACAAAACACATAGAGAGTCAAGGCTAGGCTCAAGTGCAAAAGCACTCCCTCAAAGCTTAAGGCTCTGAGCATCAATGATTAGAGAGTAAAGAAAAAAAAAACAAATGAGCTAAAAAAAGTCCTCTAATTAAATGCTTGTGGTGCTTATGTATCAAGTGGTAATACTTGAAAACAAAGCATTTAGAGTCGTAGCTTTCAACGCATGGTGCAAAGCACCGAAAAGGATAAGCTAAGAATAGAATTAAAAGCTTGTTTCAAGGAAGGAACATAAAGAAAAGATTTCATAAAATGAGCTAGATAGAAGCATCAATCATTTGAATTTCTTTTGTGATTATAGCATGCATAGAAAACTAGCCAACCATGAACATTAAGTTTATATTCTTCTCACCTTGGATTGTGAAACTTTATTGCATGATTCTTTGTTTGCTTGAGGACAAGCAAAGTTTAAGTTTGGCGTGATGACTGCGCATCATGTTAGGTTTTTCTATGCTTTTTCATACAAGAAATTAATGATTAATGCTTAATTATTGAGTGTTTTAGTGCTTAAATAGTATATTGCTTTGATCTTTTAACTTTATAAATTTTGTAGGAAATAAGTAGAAAAAGATGCAAAAAGCACAAATTAATCTCAAAAGAAGAAAAGAAGAATTTTTGGATACACTTTGAAGCTTGAGCATGTTTTTGAACCTTAGTCCACGCTTTTAAAAGCGTGGCCCATGATTAAATCAAGGAAGCTTGGCGCTCCGTTTTTCTAAAAAAAATGCTCTGTGTTTAGGTGCGTACGCACGACCCAGTGTGCGTACGCACAGGAGGAGCTACGTTCGTTAGCCAAGAGCGCTCCATTCTTCACCCAAGAGAACCTGTGATAACGGAGTGGAAAAATTTGGTTGGTGAAGCGTACGCGTGGGCGACGCGCACGCGTCGGTGTGACATTTTTGAAGGATCATGCGAACGCGTGGATGAAGTGGCAGCGTGAAAGTGGCATTTTTGAAGGGCCACACATTCGCGTGGGTGACACGTACGCATAGAGGAGCGCTCTTGATGCGAACGCTACGCTCTCCTCTGAAGGTGACACATATGTGATGGGGGAAAACTTAGATTTCCACGTAATCCCATTGGCAAGTGTATCGGGTCGCATTAAGCAGTAATAACTCACCAGAGTGAGGTTGATCCCACAGGGATTGATGGATCAAGAAACTTTAGTTAGGTGATGAATTTAGTCAAGCTAATAGTGGTGAATTGAGTGAAACTGAAAATCAGAATGTAAAATGTAAGAAATTTAAAGTGCATAATGTAAATTGCATCAAATGTAAAGGGCTTGGGTGCAGGGAAATTAAAGAAAACAGAAATAACAGAGAGAAAGATTCATTAGGGATCGGAGATGTCATAATCCACAATGAATTAAATGGGTCTCAACTCCTTTCTCAATCATATGAGTAGATCTATGGCGGATTAAAATTGATTGGATCCCAATTCCTTGGCAATCCAATCTCTCTAATCACAATCAATCTTGCCAATTCCTCGATCTAATTGTCATGAGAAGAGGTTAAGTGCATGTCTCTCATCCATAAGCCACACTAACTCTCAGGATCTCAATTCCTCCTAGATGGTGTTGATCAAGAGAGTAGTGAAGGATAGAGCCTCAATTCTAATACTCATGATTCCCCTTTCGAAGCTCACACAAGCATTCACAGATTCAAACCCCCTTCTGGAGTGAATGAATCATCAATCAAAGCAGATGATATCCTATAGCTACACAAATAAATTGAGATGAAGAAGTTCATTCAATTATGTGAATCATAACAGAACTCCTCCCCCTAATGATTGGGGTTCAATGGATCATAGCTCTTAAAACAATTGTAGAAGATTAAAATTGCATGAAAGTAAATTGAAAGCGATGGGAACAGAAAAGTAAAATTGGCAGAAAGTAAATTTGCAGAAGAGAATCACAGAAATTGAAAATTGCATTGAAATAAAACTGAATTCAGTGCAGAAGAAATGTAAAGTGCAGAGAAGAAAAAGTGTATCAAGAGAGCCTTCTATTCTTCCCCTACTCCTACTTCTACTGCTGCCTACTACTAATACAGCCTACTGTCCGTGAGAGAGCCCCCCTAATGAAATGAAACTGATGCCCTTATATAGGCTTTCCTAAATGATAAATAAAATGAAATTCAAAACAAATTCCAATTAAATGAAAATCCTATTCTAGATGCTCCTTGTGGTCTTCATTGAGTGATCAGAGTGGGCTTGCTTGCTTGTAGTTCAAATGGTCTTGGATTGAAGCTAAATTGAGCAGAAATTTACTTTCAGGAGAGCGTAGCGTTCATTTGGAGAACGGAGCATTCGGGCACCCACGCGTATGCATGCTATACGCTTGCGCATCCCTGGTGTTTTGGCTTATCGACGCGTACGCGTCACCCACGCGTACGCGTCCCTTGCAGCATTCACTAAACGAACGTAGCATTCATGCAACAAACGCTACCCACGCGTACGCGTCATATACACGTACGCGTGGATTGCAAAAATGCCATTTCCACGCTGAGGCTCCATGCACGCGTTTGCACAATCTATCACCATAACCAAACCCACGCGTACGCGTCAATGGCGTGTACGCGTCATGCACGCGTACGTGTCGATGGCTAAATTTTAAATCCAAATTTTGCACTTTGCCGCAGGCGTTCTTTGGTAACGAACGTAGCGTTCTTTCTAAATGAACGCTAATCCCCCACCCACGTGTACGCGTCACTCATGCGTACGTGTCGCTAGAGAGCATGGCGTTTTGTATTTGAACGTAGCGTTACTCTGCACTGCCCTTCTTTCTCTCCATTTTTCACCTAAATTCAACCAAACGTACAATCAAAGCCTAGGCATAATCATCAAATCTTGCATCATTCATATTATCAACTAAAGCTTGCAAGAAATCTAATGAAAATGCATAAAATTATCAATGTTTGATTGAATCAAGACAAGCATGAAATTCTCACTCAAACACTTATTACCTAAAATTGCATGAAACCAAGTAAAAACTAATGAAAAAGGCTTCTGAAAGTAGCCTAAGAAGACTTGTCATCACAACACCAAACTTAAATCTTTCTTGTCCCCAAGCAAGCACTAACATATAAGGAAAATGGATGAAAACAGAGATAGATGTAAGCCTTTATTTGGAGAACTCCCAGTTCTGGTTAATGGGGTTTTCATGCATGGTATCTTAGAGACTTTTATTCTTTGGCTGAGACATCAACATCCCTTTGGATCCTTACTGAATCACACAAAAAATGAGACTCATTTTTGCTTGGTCCTTAGTTTTTCTTGCTCTCTTTCTTTTGATTGAGATTTATTGCTTAGCTGAGGCTTAATGCTATGCGATAAGGCAGTATTTTAGAGTAAGCTTTCAGGCAGCATTCCTGCCCCATTTGGTTCAAGATGCTAGGTGTTGAAACACCTCTATGGGCTTACTTGCTCAAGCCTCTCCTTAGCACACACACATCACATGCATTTAGCTTGTTTTGTTCTTTGGAAATTGATGCCTAGCACCTCTTTGGGTCACTAAATGCTTTGTCTCAAAGTAGCTCTTGAGGGTGGACTTTTGATGCACCGCTATTTCGTGGTACATTTTGTGCTTAATTTAGTGGATTTTAGTAAGGGTTTCTCACACTTATTCACAGAATCCGCATGTTTTACACTTTCTTTCATGATTTTGTGCTATGATTGAAAACATGCTTCTTTGGCCTTTAATTCACTATTTTTAATCCTCTCTTATTACCATTCGATGCCTTGATATGTGTGTTAAGTGTTTTTAGAGATTACAGGGCCGGAATGGCTTAGAGGATGGAAAGGAAGCATGCAAAGGTAGAAGGAATACAAGAAACTGAAGGAATTGCTGAGCTGTCTAGCCTGACCTCTTCGCACTCAATCGACCACAACTTGAGCTACAGAGGTTCAAATGAAGCGGTTTTAGTTGCGTTGGAAAGCTCACATCCGGGGCTTCACAACGATATATAATTTACTATAGTTTCCTGGCTGTTGGGCAATGTGCACGCAAGAAGCACGCATACGCGTGGATTGTGCCACAGACAAGTGACGCGTACGCATGACAGAGCCACGACCTATATGTATCAAAAATTGCCCCCAGCAATTTCTGGGCAATTTTTGACCTAGTTTTCGGCCCAGAAAACACAGATTAGAGGCTACAGAGTGGGGGAATCCAATCATTCACTTCCAATATACACAATTTTAGGTTTTAGATGTAGTTTTAGAGAGAGAGAGGCTCTCTCCTCTCTCTTAGGTTTTAGGATTTAGGATTTCTCTTCTACTCTTATTAATTACTCGTTGTTATTACTTTAGTTTGTGAACTTTTGATGTTAAATTCAGTTTCCATATTAATGCAATTGATTGTTTGGATTTTATTATCTCTTATTGCTTTTCTATGTTTTTATGTTATGCCATCCAAGTACTTGACAAAATGCTTAGAAGGATGTTAGAGTAGGATTCTATGTTCTTGGCTTGGTTGAGTAATTGGTAACACTTGAGTTATCAAACTCCTTTGTTGATTGATAATTGAAAGTTGCTGATTAATTTGGATTCCACTAAAGCTAGTCTTTCCTTAGGAGTTGACTAGGACTTGAGGAATCAAATTGATTAGTCTACTTGACTTTCCTTCATTCGTTGAGGGTTAACTAAGTGGGAGCAATGAACGATTCTCATCACAATTGATAAAGATAACTAGGATAGGATTTCTAGTTCTCATACCTTGCCAAGAGCTTTTCTAGTTATTAGTTTATTCCATTGCAATTTACTTTTTCTTGTTCTCTTATCCTAAAACCCAAAACATACCTTTCCATAACCAATTATAAGCATACTTCCCTGCAATTCCTTGAGAGATGACCCGAGGTTTAAATACTTCGGTTATAAATTCTATTAGGGGTTTGTTACTTGTGACAACCAAGTTTTTGTACGAAAGAATTTTTGTTGGTTTAAAAACTATACTTACAACGTGATTACTTTTTTGAATTCTTTACTAGCAAAAGCCCATTCGTCAAGTTCATCCCTGACGCGTGCGTGTCACTTGATATTTTGGCACCTCACGCGTACGCGTCAATGACGCACACGCGTGGCCCTGAAAATTGGCATAAAAAGGTGTTTGCTTGAAAGTTATGATGGCCTGATGCCGGTACTGTGCTAGAGGCCCAAAATAGCTCATGCGAATGCGTCCTTGACGCGTGTGCGTCATTTTCAATTTCCGGTTACTCACGCGTGCTCGTGCCTGACCAATTTTGGCCACAGCGCGAAGCAAACCAAGAGTTGTGTGTGCGCGAAGCTGGCCTTGCGCAAGTAGCACGACCAAAGGTCACGCGTGCACGTGACCGACGCTTACGCATCATTTGTGATTCTGCACATGCACGCATATGCGTGAGCGACGTCTGCGCGTCTCGTCCCGTTTTCCATCTTACTCCTTTCTTCTCTCCTTTCTTATTCTTTCTTCCTTCCTTTCTTCTTCCTTTTCTTCTCCCTTTCTTTTTATACTTGTTGTTTTCATATTGGTGTTAAAATTCTCTTACTCAACTGTTGCATATTTTTTGCATTATTTTGGGTGCACCTTGACTTGTTTGCTATTTAGTTGACATGCTCTGTGCTTCTATTATTTTCTCACTTACAAGTTGTTGCGAACATGTAGTTGAAAACCTTGTTATTTGTCACTAGACCACATATGTTTTATTTCTTTTCATATATTTGCTTGTGGGTTCTTTCCCTTTCTTTTTCTCTTCTTTCAGGATGGCCACCAAGAGGGAAAAGGAAAAGTTTCTAACTAAAGCAATAAACAAGTCCGCTGCACGATCTTTGGAGAAAGGCATCAGATGGAGAAACCCGTCCACTTGCATATCTTTGCATGCACCGAGGACGGTACAATCTCTAAGTGTGGAGAGGTCAATACTGATCTCCGTGGGTTAGTCACTTTCTTCTCAACACCAATTTTTATTTTTCTTTGTTAGTTCATTGTTGCATTTGCATGTTTGATTGCATGTTTGTTACATTTTGTGCATATTTTACCACTACTTGGTTGAAGTAATAATTTCTTTTTCAAGAAACCTTTTTATAGCATTTCACTAAATTGAATTAAAATTTTTTTGTTAAACTTGTTTGAAGAAATTTCATTTTGGAACATGGTTTTAGAGGTCGAACACACAAAACTAGTGAGATTTTGAGCCTATCCGATTGGTTGCATTTTATCAACCAATATTTTGTTTTCGTGTGTGTTGTTCTCTCTAAAATTGTGATCTATATCTTGCTTGATTCTATATTTCCATGGTTTAATGTATGCATACACTTACATGATTAAGGCCTTGTTTCACTGAGCTTACATACCCATATGGCCTTAACCTTTTTATTATCTTTTACAAACCAAAGTTGAGCCTATTTTACCATTTGTTCTTTACTTTATCTCATTACTAACTCTAAGCAAAAAACAATAATGTCCTTAGTTTGAATGCTTGGTTAGCTTAGACTAGTGACAGTGCTCACGAATTAAGTGTGGGGAAATTGGGTTTGCCAATGTTTAGTTTGAGAATTGGGTGTTGTGTATTCTTGAGAAAATATGAACAAGAATGTTCAGCACATGTTTATGCATTCAATACCTTAATCATATGTATTGAAAAAGAAAAATAGAAAAAAGAAAAAAAAAAGGGAAAAAGAAAAGAAAAAGATAAAAAAGGGGACAAAATGCCCCAAAGTAAATGGTAATAGCAATGCATATATACTGTACTCAAAATTGGAATGCATGAATATGTAGTAAACACAGTTAATAGGTAATTATTGATTTTATATTATGATTATATAGATTGTCCTAAGTTAGGGGAGAAGTTTAGGTTAATTAAGGATTCAGATTTCAGTCTACTTGACCAAATACAATCCTACCTTGACCTTGACCCTATTACAACCCTCAGAAGACCTATTGATTTGTGTATTTGTGTATTAAAATTTTGTTGATTATTAGATGAAGAGAAAGTCTTAGAAATCAAGGTTAGTAGAGAATTGAGAGAATCGAACCTCAAACACCTGAGCGATTAGAGTGTATATACTTCTAGTGAGGGTTCGATGCTCGATTCCTTGTTCCCGGCTTTCATGAGCTATCTTCTTCTTGCATGTCTATTTGTACTTCATTTTTATGATTTGAATTAGTGAAATTCAGTTCACATTTG
Source organism: Arachis hypogaea (assembly GCF_003086295.3). Lineage (NCBI taxonomy): Eukaryota > Viridiplantae > Streptophyta > Magnoliopsida > Fabales > Fabaceae > Arachis > Arachis hypogaea. The sequence goes on along the minus strand of NC_092036.1, from coordinate 83,243,316 downwards.
TTCTTAAAAGATTTATTTACTTTTAGCCAAGTAGGTAAAAGCATTTTTCATGTAGTTGCAATCATATAAATAGGTTGTATTTCATACATCCTACCATTCCTCTTCACTCTTTATAGCTTCTCTTGAGCTTAGCATGAGGACATGCTAATGTTTAAGTGTGGGAAGATTTGATGCACCACTATTTTGTGGCACATTTTGTGCTTAATTGAGTGGATTTTAGTAAGGGTTTCTCACACTTATTCACAGAATCCGCATGTTTTACATTTTCCTTCCTGATTTTGTGCTATGATTGAAAACATGCTTCTTTGGCCTTTAATTCACTATTTTTAATCCTCTCTTAGTACCATTTGGTGCACGGAATTGTGATCAATACTTTTCACAACTCAAATAATCCCCGGTAATGAAACCAAAAACTTGGTGTTCAATACCATGGCATAAACACAACTTCCACAACTAACCAGCAAGTGTACTGGGTCGTCCAAGTAATAAACCTTACGCGAGTAAGGGTCGATCCCACAGAGATTGTTGGTATGAAGCAAGCTATGGTCACCTTGTAAATCTCAGTCAGGAAAACTCAAATGGGTATGGTGATAAACGCATAAAACATAAAGATAAAGATAGAGATACTTATGTAATTCATTGGTAGGAACTTCAGATAAGCGTATGAAGATGCCTTCCCTTCCGTCTCTCTGCTTTCCTACTGTCTTTATCCAATCCTTCTTACTCCTTTCCATGGCAAGCTTAAGCAAGGGTTTCACCGTTGTCAGTGGCTACCTCCCATCCTCTCAGTGGAAATGTTCAACGCACCCTGTCACGGCACGGCTATCCATCTGTCGGTTCTCAATCAGGCCGGAATAGAATCCAGTGATTCTTTTGCGTCTGTCACTAATGCCCCGCCCTCAGGAGTTTGAAGCACGTCACAGTCATTCAATCATTGAATCCTACTCAGAATACCACAGACAAGGTTAGACCTTCCGGATTCTCTTGAATGCCGCCATCAGTTCTAGCCTATACCACGAAGACTCTGATCTCACGGAATGGCTGGCTCGTTTGTCAGGCGAGCACTCGGTTGTCAGGCGATCAACCATGCATCGTGTATCAGGAATCCAAGAGATATTCAGCCAATCGAAGGTAGAACGGAGGTGGTTGTCAGTCACACGTTCATAGGTGAGAATGATGATGAGTGTCACGGATCATCACGTTCATCAAGTTGAAGAACAAGTGATATCTTAGAACAAGAACAAGCGGAATTGAATAGAAGAACAATAGTAATTGCATTAATACTCGAGGTACAGCAGAGCTCCACACCTTAATCTATGGTGTGTAGAAACTCCACCGTTGAAAATACATAAGAACAAGGTCTAGGCATGGCCGAATGGCCAGCCTCCCAATGATCTAAGAACTAGATGTCCAAAGATGATCTAGAGATCTAAAGTGATCAAAAGATTCTAATACAATAGTAAAAGGTCCTACTTATAGAAAACTAGTAGCCTAGGGTTTACAGAGATGAGTAAATGAAATAAAAATCCACTTCCAGGCCCACTTGGTGTGTGCTTGGGCTGAGCATTGAAGCATTTTCGTGTAGAGACTCTTCCTGGAGTTAAACGCCAGCTTTTATGCCAGTTTGGGCGTTTAACTCCCATTTTGGTGCCAGTTCCGGCGTTTAACGCTGGAATTCCTGAGGGTGACTTTGAACGCCGGTTTGGGCCATCAAATCTTGGGAAAAGTATGGACTATTATATATTTCTGGAAAGCCCAGGATGTCTACTTTCCAACGCCATTGAGAGCGCGCCAATTGGGCTTCTGTAGCTCCAGAAAATCCACTTCGAGTGCAGGGAGGTCAGAATCCAACAGCATCTGCAGTCCTTTTTTGGTCTCTGAGTCAGATTTTTGCTCAGGTCCCTCAATTTCAGCCAGAAAATACCTGAAATCACAGAAAAACACACAAACTCATAGTAAAGTCCAGAAAAGTGAATTTTAACTAAAAACTAATAAAAATATACTAAAAACTAACTAGATCATACTAAAAACATACTAAAAACAATGCCAAAAAGCGTATAAATTATCCGCTCATCACAACACCAAACTTAAATTGTTGCTTGTCCTCAAGCAACTGAAAATCAAATAAGATAAAAAGAATAGAATATGCAATGAATTCCGAAAACATCTATGAAGATCAGTATTAATTAGATGAGCGGGGCTTTTAGCTTTTTGCCTCTGAATAGTTTTGGCATCTCACTCTATCCTTTGAAATTCAAAATGATTGGCTTCTCTAGGAACTCAGAATCCAGATAGTGTTATTGATTCTCCTAGTTAAGTATGATGATTCTTGAACTTAGCTATTTATTGAGTCTTGGCCGTGGCCCAAAGCACTCTGTTTTCCAGTATTACCACCAGATACATACATGCCACAGACACATAATTGGGTGAACCTTTTCAGATTGTGACTCAGCTTTGCTAGAGTCCCCAATTAGAGGTATCCAGGGTTCTTAAGCACACTCTTTTTGCCTTGGATCACAACTTTATTTTCCTTTTTCTCTTTTCTTTTTTCGTTTTCTTTTCTCCCCTTTTTTTTTCGAAATTTTCTTCTCTTTTTTTTTCATTGCTTTTTCTTGCTTCAAGAATCATTTTTATGATTTTTCAGATCCTCAGTAACATGTCTCCTTTTTCATCATTCTTTCAAGAGCCAACATTCATGAACCACAAATTCAAAAGACATATGCACTGTTTAAGCATACATTCAGAAGACAAAAATATTGCCACCGCATCAAAATAATTAAACTGTTATAAAATTCAAAATTCATGCAATTCTTTTTCTTTTTTCAATTAAGAACAATTTTTTATTTTTATTTAAGAAAGGTGATGGATTCATAGGACATTCATAACTTTAAGGCATAGACACTAAGACACTAATGATCACAAGACACAAACATAGACAAACATAAGCACTAAAATTCGAAAAACAGGAAAAGTAAAGAACAAGGAAATTAAGGAACGGGTCCACCTTAGTGATGGCGGCTCTTTCTTCCTCTTGAAGGTCCTATGGAGTGCTTGAGCTCCTCAATGTCTCTTCCTTGTCTTTGTTGCTCCTCTCTCATGATTCTTTGATCTTCTCTAATTTCATGGAGGATGATGGTGTGTTCTTGATGCTCCACCCTTAGTTGTCCCATGTTGGAACTCAATTCTCCTAGGGAGGTGTTTAGTTGCTCCCAATAGTTTTGTGGAGGAAAGTGCATCCCTTGAGGAATCTCAGGGATCTCATGATGAGTGGGGTCTCTTGTGTGCTCCATCCTCTTCTTAGTGATGGGCTTGTCCTCATCAATAGGGATATCTCCCTCTATGTCAACTCCAACTGAATAACAGAGGTGACAAATGAGATGAGGAAAGGCTAACCTTGCCAAGGTAGAGGACTTGTCCGCCACCTTATAGAGTTCTTGAGCTATAACCTCATGAACTTCTATTTCTTCTCCAATCATGATGCTATGAATCATGATAGCTCGGTCTATGGTAACTTCGGACCGGTTGCTAGTGGGAATGATTGAGCGTTGAATAAACTCCAACCATCCTCTAGCCACGGGTTTGAGGTCATGCCTTCTCAATTGAACCGGCTTCCCTCTTGAATCTCTCTTCCATTGGGTGCCCTCTTCACATATGACTGTGAGGACTTGGTCCAACCTTTGATCAAAGTTGACCCTTCTAGTGTAAGGATGTTCATCTCCTTGCATCATGGGCAAATTGAATGCCAACCTTACACTTTCCGGACTAAAATCCAAGTATTTCCCCCGAACCATAGTAAGCCAATTCTTTGGATCCGGGTTCATACTTTGGTCATGGTTCTTGGTGATCCATACATTGGCATAGAACTCTTAAACCATTAAGATTCCGACTTGTTGAATGGGGTTGGTAAGAACTTCCCAACCTCTTCTTCGAATCTCATGTCGGATCTCCGGATATTCACTCTTTTTGAGTGAAAAAGGGACCTCGGGGATCACCTTCTTCAAGGCCACAACTTCATAGAAGTGGTCTTGATGCACCCTTGAGATGAATCTCTCCATCTCCCATGACTCGGAGGTAGAAGCTTTTGCCTTCTCTTTCCTCTTTCTAGAGGTTTCTCCGGCCTTGGATGCCATAAATGGTTATGGAAAAACAAAAAGCAATGCTTTTACCACACCAAACTTAAAAGGTTTGCTCGTCCTCGAGCAAAAGAAGAAAGAAGAGAGTAGAAGAAGAAGAAATGAAGGGAAAGGGAATGGCTTTGTGGTTCGGCCAAAAAGGGGGAGAAGTGGTGTTTAGGTTGTGTGAAAATGAAGGAGTGAAGATGGGTTTATATAGGAGTGGGGGGTGGTAGGGTTCGGTCATGTATGGGTGGGTTTGGGTGGGAAAGTGGTTTGAATTTGAATGGTGAGGTAGGTGGGGTTTTATGAAGGATGGATGTGAGTGGTGAAGAGAAAGATGGGATTTGATAGGTGAAGGGTGTTTGGGGAAGAGGTGGTGAGGTGATTGGTGAATGGGTGAAGAAGAGAGAGAGAGTGGTGGGGTAGGTGGGGATCTTGTGGGGTCCACAGATCCTGAGGTGTCAAGGAAAAGTTATCCCTGCACCAAATGGCAAGCAAAAATGCGTTTTTAGCCAATTCTGGCGTTAAACGCCGGGCTGGTGCCCATTTCTGGCGTTTAACGCCAGGAGCTTGCCCTTTTCTGGCGTTTAACGCCAGTCTGGTGCCCCTTTCTGGCGTTAAACGCCCAGAATGGTGCCAGACTGGGCGTTAAACGCCCAACAGCTAACCTTACTGGCGTTTAAACGCCAGTAGGTGCGTCCTCCAGGGTGTGCTGTTTTTCTTCTTGTTTTTCATTCTGTTTTTGCTTTTTTTCATTGATTTTGTGACTTCTCATGATCATCAACCTACAAAAAACATAAAATAACAAAAGAAAATAGTTAATTATAAAACATTGGGTTACCTCCCAACAAGCGCTTCTTTAATGTCATTAGCTTGACAGAGGATTCTCATGGAGCCTCAGAAATGCTCAGAGCTATGTTGGAACCTCCCAACACCAAACTTAGAGTTTGAATGTGGGGGTTCAACACCAAACTTAGAGTTTGGTTGTGGCCTCCCAACACCAAACTTAGAGTTTGACTGTGGGGGCTCTGTTTGGCTCTGTTTTGAGAGAAGCTCTTCATGCTTCCTCTCCATGATGACAGAGGGATATCATTGGGCCTTAAACACCAAGGATTCTTCATTCACTTGAATGATCAACTCTCCTCTATCAACATCAATCACAGCCTTTGCTGTGGCTAGGAAGGGTCTGCCAAGGATGATGGATTCATCCATGCACTTCCCAGTCTCTAGGACTATGAAATCAGTAGGGATGTAATGGTCTTCAACTTTTACCAAAACATCCTCTACAAGTCCATGGGCTTGTTTTCTTGAGTTGTCTGCCATCTCTAGTGAGATTTTTGCAGCTTGCACCTCAAAGATCCCTAGCTTCTCCATTACAGAGAGAGGCATGAGGTTTACACTTGACCCTAAGTCACACAAGGCCTTCTTGAAGGTCATGGTGCCTATGGTACAAGGTATTGAAAACTTCCCAGGATCCTGTCTCTTTTGAGGCAGTTTCTGCCTAGACAAGTCATCCAGTTCTTTGGTGAGCAAAGGGGGTTCATCCTCCCAAGTCTCATTTCCAAATAACTTGTCATTTAGCTTCATGATTGCTCCAAGGTATTTGGCAACTTGCTCTTCAGTGACATATTCATCCTCTTCAGAGGAAGAATACTCATCAGAGCTCATGAATGGCAGAAGTAAGTCCAATGGAATCTCTATGGTCTCATTTTGAGCCTCAGATTCCCATGGTTCCTCATTGGGGAACTCATTGGAGGCCAGTGGACGTCCATTGAGGTCTTCCTCAGTGGCGTTCACTGCCTCTTGTTCCTCCCAAAATTCGGCCATGTTGATGGCCTTGCACTCTCCTTTTGGATTTTCTTCTGTATTGCTTGGGAGAGTACTAGAAGGGAGTTCAGTAATTTTCTTGCTCAGCTGACCCACTTGTGCCTCCAAATTTCTAATGGAGGATCTTGTTTCAGTCATGAAACTTTGAGTGGTTTTGATCAGATCAGAGACCATGGTTGCTAAGTCAGAGTTATTCTGCTTAGAACTCTCTGTCTGTTGCTGAGAAGATGATGGAAAAGGTTTGCTATTGCTAAACCTGTTTCTTCCACCATTATTATTGTTGAAACCTTGTTGAGGTCTCTGTTGATCCTTCCATGAAAGATTTGGATGATTTCTCCATGAAGGATTATAGGTGTTTCCATAGGGTTCTCCCATGTAATTCACCTCTTCCATTGAAGGGTTCTCAGGATCATAAGCTTCTTCTTCAGATGAAGCTTCCTTAGTACTGCTTGGTGCATTTTGCATTCCAGACAGACTTTGAGAAATCATATTGACTTGTTGAGTCAATATTTTATTCTGAGCCAATATGGCATTCAGAGTGTCAATCTCAAGAACTCCTTTCTTCTGACTAGTCCCATTGTTCACAGGATTTCTTTCAGAAGTGTACATGAATTGGTTATTTGCAACCATTTCAATCAGCTCTTGAGCTTCTGTAGGCATCTTCTTCAGATGAAGAGAGCTTCCAGCAGAGCTATCCAAAGACATTTTGGATAGTTCAGAGAGACCATCATAGAAAATACCTATGATGCTCCATTCAGAAAGCATATCAGATGGATACTTTCTGATTAATTGTTTGTATCTTTCCCAAGCTTCATAGAGGGATTCTCCTTCCTTCTGTCTGAAGGTTTGGACTTCCACTCTAAGCTTACTCAATTTTTGAGGTGGAAAGAACTTTGCCAAGACGGCATTGACTAGCTTTTCCCAAGAGTCCAGGCTTTCTTTAGGTTGTGAGTCCAACCATGTCCTAGCTCTGTCTCTTACAGCAAAAGGGAATAGCATAAGTCTGTAGACCTCAGGGTCAACCCCATTAGTCTTGACAGTGTCACAGATTTGCAAGAATTCAGCTAAGAACTGATGAGGATCTTCCAATGGAAGTCCATGGAACTTGCAATTCTGTTGCATTAGAGAAACTAATTAAGGCTTAAGCTCAAAGTTGTTTGCTCCAATGGCAGGGATAGAGATGCTTCTCCCATAGAAGTCGGGAGTAGGTGCAGTAAAGTCACCCAGCACCTTCCTTGCATTGTTGGCATTGTTGTTGTTTTCGGCTGCCATGAATTCTTCTTCTTTGAAGAATTCGGTCAGGTCCTTCACAGAGAGTTGTGCCTTAGCTTCTCTTAGCTTTCGCTTCAAGGTCCTTTCAGGTTCGGGATCAGCCTCAACAAGAATGCTTTTGTCTCTACTCCTGCTCATAAGAAAGAGAAGAGAACAAGGAAATATGGAATCCTCTATGTCACAGTATAGAGATTTCTTGAGGTGTCAGAAGAAAAGAAAAATGGAAGGCAGAAGTAGAAAATTCGAACTTATCAAAGAAGATGAAGTTCGAATTTTGCATTAAGGAATAGTGTTAGTCCATAAATAGAAGGATGTGAAAAGAGGAGAAGTAATTTTCGAAAATTAAGTCAAAGATTTTGAAAACATTTTAAAAAACACTAATTGATTTTCGAAAATAAAAGTGGGAAAGAAGTAAAGTGATTTTTGAAAAAGATTTTGAAATTAGAAATCAAAAAGATTTGATTGAAAGTTATTTTGAAAAAGATGTGGTTAAGAAGATATGATTGGTTTTAAGAAGATGTGATTGAGAAGATATGATTTGAAAAACATTTTAAGAAGATTTGATTTTGAAAATTAATGACTTGGCTGTCAAGAAAAGATATGATTCAAACATTAAACCTTTCTCAACCGAAAAGGCAACATACTTGAAATGTTGAATCAAATCATTAATTTGATAGCAAGTATTTTTGAAAGTAGAAAGAAATTGATTTTGAAAAAGATTTGATTGAAAAGATATGATTTGAAAAAGATTTGATTTTGAAAAGATTTTGAAAACTTGAAAAAAATTGATTTGAAAACAAAATCTTCCCTCTTGTGCCATCCTGGCGTTAAACGCCCAGAATGGTGCACATTCTGGCGTTTAACGCCCAAAATGCTACCCTTTTGGGCGTTAAACGCCCAACCAGGTACCCTGGCTGGCGTTTAAACGCCAGTCTGTCCTTCTTCACTGGGCGTTTTGAACGCCCAGCTTTTTCTGTGAAATTCCTCTGCAGTATGTTCTAAATCTTCAATTCTCTGTATTATTGACTTGAAAAGACACAAATTAAAAATATTTTTGGATTTTTAATAATAAGGAATAATCAAAATACAACTAAAATCAAATAACAATGCATGCAAGACACCAAACTTAGCCGTTTGTATACTACTGACACTAATGAGAATGCATATGAGACACATAAACACTCAAGTCAAGAGAATTCAAAGATCAGAGTAAGAAATCATCAAGAACAACTTGAAGATTAATGAAGACACATGCATGAGTGCAAGAAGAACAAAAACATGCAATTGACACCAAACTTAAAATGAGACACTAGACTCAAACATGCAATATTTTTTTGGTTTTTAAAATTTTGTAAATTTTTTTGTGTTTTTTCGAAAATTAAGTGGAAAAGAAAAATAAAGGTATCAAAATTCTTAATGAGAATTCCAGGAATCATGCAATGTTAGTCTAAAGCTTTAGTCTAAAGAAATTAGACATGGCTAGCCAAGCTTCAGCAGAACATTGCATTCAAGAGCTAAATTGATGAAGATCAATCAGCTTTGGTGATGATAAGAACATCACCTTGAAACACTAGAATTCATTCTTAAGAATTCTGAAGAAAAAAAATACCTAATCTAAGCAACAAGATGAACCGTCAGTTGTCCAAACTCAACAATCCCCGGCAACGGTGCCAAAAACTTGGTGCACGAAATTGTGATCAATACTTTTCACAACTCAAATAATCCCCGGTAATGAAACCAAAAACTTGGTGTTCAATACCATGGCATAAACACAACTTCGCACAACTAACCAGCAAGTGTACTGGGTCGTCCAAGTAATAAACCTTACGCGAGTAAGGGTCGATCCCACAGAGATTGTTGGTATGAAGCAAGCTATGGTCACCTTGTAAATCTCAGTCAGGCAAACTCAAATGGGTATGGTGATAAACGCATAAAACATAAAGATAAAGATAGAGATACTTATGTAATTCATTGGTAGGAACTTCAGATAAGCGTATGAAGATGCCTTCCCTTCTGTCTCTCTGCTTTCCTACTGTCTTCATCCAATCCTTCTTACTCCTTTCCATGGCAAGCTTAAGCAAGGGTTTCACCGTTGTCAGTGGCTACCTCCCATCCTCTCAGTGGAAATGTTCAACGCACCCTGTCACGGCACGGCTATCCATCTGTCGGTTCTCAATCAGGCCGGAATAGAATCCAGTGATTCTTTTGCGTCTGTCACTAACGCCCCGCCCTCAGGAGTTTGAAGCACGTCACAGTCATTCAATCATTGAATCCTACTCAGAATACCACAGACAAGGTTAGACCTTCCGGATTCTCTTGAATGCCGCCATCAGTTCTAGCCTATACCACGAAGACTCTGATCTCACGGAATGGCTGGCTCGTTTGTCAGGCGAGCACTCGGTTGTCAGGCGATCAACCATGCATCGTGTATCAGGAATCCAAGAGATATTCACCCAATCGAAGGTAGAACGGAGGTGGTTGTCAGTCACACGTTCATAGGTGAGAATGATGATGAGTGTCACAGATCATCACATTCATCAAGTTGAAGAACAAGTGATATCTTAGAACAAGAACAAGCGGAATTGAATAGAAGAACAATAGTAATTGCATTAATACTCGAGGTACAGCAGAGCTCCACACCTTAATCTATGGTGTGTAGAAACTCCACCGTTGAAAATACATAAGAACAAGGTCTAGGCATGGCCGAATGGCCAGCCTCCCAATGATCTAAGAACTAGATGTCCAAAGATGATCTAGAGATCTAAAGTGATCAAAAGATTCTAATACAATAGTAAAAGGTCCTACTTATAGAAAACTAGTAGCCTAGGGTTTACAGAGATGAGTAAATGAAATAAAAATCCACTTCCAGGCCCACTTGGTGTGTGCTTGGGCTGAGCATTGAAGCATTTTCGTGTACAGACTCTTCCTGGAGTTAAACGCCAGCTTTTATGCCAGTTTGGGCGTTTAACTCCCATTTTGGTGCCAGTTCCGGCGTTTAACGCTGGAATTCCTGAGGGTGACTTTGAACGCCGGTTTGGGCCATCAAATCTTGGGAAAAGTATGGACTATTATATATTTATGGAAAGCCCAGGATGTCTACTTTCCAACGCCATTGAGAGCGCGCCAATTGGGCTTCTGTAGCTCCAGAAAATCCACTTCGAGTGCAGGGAGGTCAGAATCCAACAGCATCTGCAGTCCTTTTTTGGTCTCTGAGTCAGATTTTTGCTCAGGTCCCTCAATTTCAGCCAGAAAATACCTGAAATCACAGAAAAACACACAAACTCATAGTAAAGTTTAGAAAAGTGAATTTTAACTAAAAACTAATAAAAATATACTAAAAACTAACTAGATCATACTAAAAACATACTAAAAACAATGCCAAAAAGCGTATAAATTATCCGCTCATCACCATTCGATGTATTGATATGTGTGTTAAGTGTTTTTAGAGATTACAGGGCCATAATGGCTTAGAGGATGGAAAGGTAGCATGCAAAAATGGAAGGAATACAAGAAACTGAAGGAATTGCTGAGCTGTCCAGCCTGACCTCTTTGCACTCAATTGACCATAACTTGAGCTACATAGGTTCAAATGAGGAGATTCTAGATGCGCTGGAAAGCTAACATCCGGGGCTTTGCAACGATATATAATTTGTAATATTTGTCTGGATGTTGGGTGACACGCACGCGTGAAGCACTCGTACGCGTGGATTGTGCCGCACACAAGTGACGTGTACGCGTGGGCGATGCGTACACGTGATAGAGCCGTGACCTGTACGTATCAGAAATTGCCCTCAGCAATTTTTGGGCTATTTTTGACCCAGGTTTTGGCCCAGAAAACATAGATTAGAGGCTATAGAGTGGGGGAATCCAATCATTCACTTCCAATACACACAATTTTAGGTTTTAGATGTAGTTTTAGAGAGAGAGGCTCTCTCATTTCTCTTAGGTTTTAGGATTTAGGATTTCTCTTCTACTCTTATTAATTTCTCATTATTATTAATTTAGTTTGTGAACTTTTGATGTTAGATTCAATTTCTATATTAATGCAATTGATTGTTTGGATTTTATTATCTCTTATTGCTTTTTTATGTTTTTATGTTATGCCCTCCAAGTACTTGACAAAATGCTTAGAAGGATGTTAGAGTAGGATTCTATGTTCTTGGTTTGGTTGAGTAATTGGTAACACTTGAGTAATCAAACTCTTTTGTTGATTGATAATTGAAAGTTGCTGATTGATTTGGATTCCACTAAAGCTAGTCTTTCCTTAGGAGTTGACTAAGACTTTGAGGAATCAAATTGATTAGTCCACTTGACTTTCCTTCATTCGTTGAGGGTTAACTAACTGGGAGCAATGAACAATTCTCATCACAATTGATAAGGATAACTAGGATAGGATTTCCAGTTCTCATACCTTGCCAAGAGCTTTTCTAGTTATTAGTTTATTCTGTTGCAATTTACTTTTTCTTGTTCTTTTATCCAAAAACCCCAAAACATACCTTTCCATAACCAATTATAAGCATACTTCCCTACAATTCCTTGAGAGATGACCCGAGGTTTAAATACTTCGGTTATCAATTCTATTAGGGGTTTGTTACTTGTGACAACTAAGTTTTTGTAGAAAAGGATTTTTGTTGGTTTAGAAATTATACTTACAACGTGATTATTTTTGTGAATTCTTTACTGGCAAAAGCCCGTTTGTCAACTTTCGGTTGGCAATCCCGGGTTAGTTAACCCAAGTTGCCGGGTGATGAAGCATCCCTTAGAACCTAGTTATCCAAACTTATCTTTGTACAAGAACATCACAGGCATATATCCAAATCTCAAGCCATTAGTGCCCAGCCTTGTTTATTTCTCTTTTGTTTCTTTTTTTCTTGTATTTTCTTTCTTTTATTTGGACCTCTTTCATATGTCAAGTCTCATGAAATGTAACTCAAGTTCATATTACAAAGTCATGCCAACCTCTAACCTTATTCACAAATCAACTTATGAACCAGCACATACCACCACATAACCTTATTCTGTCTCATATTAAACCAGGCTTTTACTTTTTCTCTGTTTTACAGTCATTTTTCTTTTATTCAAGTATATGGAATAAAGTATATAATTCAAGTAAGATGAAAGTGAATCATGTACTTAGACTAGCAAGCTACAACAACATGAAAACAAACAGAAAGTAAATAAATCCAATAAGACACTAATCAACAGGGGATGGTGCACGAAATTGTGATCAATACTTTTCACAACACAAATAATCCCCGGTGATGAATCCAAAAACTTGGTGTTCAATACCATGGCATAAACACAACTTCGCACAACTAACCAGCAAGTGTACTGGGTCGTCCAAGTAATAAACCTTACGCGAGTAAGGGTCGATCCCACAGAGATTGTTGGTATGAAGCAAGCTATGGTCACCTTGTAAATCTTAGTCAGGCAGACTCAAATGGATATGAATGATGATATACGAATAAAACATAAAGATAAAGATAGAGATACTTATGTAATTCATTGGTAGGAATTTCAGATAAGCATATGAAGATGCTTGTCCCTTCCGTCTCTCTGCTTTCCTACTGTCTTCATCCAATCCTTCTTACTCCTTTCCATGGCAAGCTTATGCAAGGGTTTCACCGTTGTCAGTGGCTACCTCCCATCCTCTCAGTGGAAATGTTCAATGCACCCTGTCGCGGCACGGGTATCCATCTGTCGGTTCTCAATCAGGCCGGAATAGAATCCAGTGATTCTTTTGCGTCTGTCACTAACGCCCCGCCTTCAGGAGTTTGAAGCTCGTCACAGTCATTCAATCATTGAATCCTACTCAGAATACCACAGACAAGGTTAGACCTTTCGGATTCTCTTGAATGCCGCCATCAGTTCTAGCCTATACCACGAAGACTCTGATCTCACGGAATGGCTGGCTCGGTTGTCAGGCGATCAACCATGCATCATGTATCAGGAATCCAAGAGATATTCACCCAATCTAAGGTAGAACGGAGGTGGTTGTCAGGCACACGCTCATAGGTGAGAATGATGATGAGTGTCACGGATCATCACATTCATCAAGTTGAAGAACAAGTGATATCTTGGAACAAGAACAAGCGGAATTGAATAGAAGAACAATAGTAATTGCATTAATACTCGAGGTACAGCAGAGCTCCACACCTTAATCTATGGTGTGTAGAAACTCCACCGTTGAAAATACATAAGAACAAGGTCTAAGCATGGCCGAATGGCCAGCCTCCCAAAGAGGGTTCAATCATAAAAACATGATCAAAAAGCTCCAAATACAATAGTAAAAGGTCCTATATATAGAGAACTAGTAGCCTAGGGTGTACAGAGATGAGTAAATGACATAAAAATCCACTTCCGGGCCCACTTGGTGTGTGATTGGGCTGAGTATTGAAGCATTTTCGTGTAGAGACTCTTCTTGGAGTTAAACGCCAGCTTTTATGCCAGTTTGGGCGTTTAACTCCCATTCTTGTGCCAGTTCCGGCGTTTAACGCTGGGAATTCTGAGGGTGACTTTGAACGCCGGTTTGGGCCATCAAATCTTGGGCAAAGTATGGACTATCATATATTGCTGGAAAGCCCAGGATGTCTACTTTCCAACGCCGTTGAGAGCGTGCCAATTGGGCTTCTGTAGCTCTAGAAAATCCGCTTCGAGTTCAGGGAGGTCAGAATCCAACAGCATCTGCAGTCCTTTTTAGTCTCTGAATCAGATTTTTGCTCAGGTCCCTCAATTTCAGCCAGAAAATACCTGAAATCACAGAAAAACACACAAACTCATAGTAAAGTCCAGAAAAGTGAATTTTAACTAAAAACTAATAAAAATATACTAAAAACTAACTAGATCATACTAAAAACATACTAAAAACAATGCCAAAAAGCGTACAAATTATCCGCTCATCACAACACCAAACTTAAATTGTTGCTTGTCCTCAAGCAACTGAAAATCAAACAAGATAAAAAGAAGAGAATATGCAATGAATTCCAAAAACATCTATGAAGATCAGTATTAATTAGATGAGCGGGGCTTTTAGCTTTTTGCCTCTGAACAGTTTTGGCATGTCACTCTATCCTTTGAAATTCAGAATGATTGGCTTCTTTAGGAACTCAGAATCCAGATAGTGTCATTGATTCTCCTAGTTAAGTATGATGATTCTTGAACACAGCTACTTATTGAGTCTTGGCCGTGGCCCAAAGCACTCTGTCTTCCAGTATTACCACCGGATACATACATGCCACAGACACATAATTGGGTGAACCCTTTCAGATTGTGACTCAGCTTTGCTAGAGTCCCCAACTAGAGGTGTCCAGGGTTCTTAAGCACACTCTTTTTGCCTTGGATCACAACTTTATTTCTTTCTTTTTCTTTCTCTTTTTTTTTGTATTCACTGCTTTTTTCTTGCTTCAAGAATCATTTTTATGATTTTTCAGATCCTCAGTAACATGTCTCCTTTTTCATTATTCTTTCAAGAGCCAACATTCATGAACCACAAATTCAAAAGACATATGCACTGTTTAAGCAGACATTCAGAAAACAAAAGTATTGCCACCACATCAAGATAATTAAACTGTTATAAAATTCAAAATTCATGCAATTCTTCTCTTTTTCAATTAAGAACATTTTTTTTAAGAGAGATGATGGATTCATAGGACATTCATAACTTTAAGGCATAGACACTAAGACACTAATGACCACAAGACACAAACATAAATAAACATAAGCATAATTTTCGAAAAACAGAAAAATAAAGAACAAGGAAATTAAAGAACGGGTCCACCTTAGTGATGGCGGCTTGTTCTTCCTCTTGAAGATCCTATGGAGTGCTTGAGCTCCTCAATATCTCTTCCTTGTCTTTGTTGCTCCTCTCTCATGATTCTTTGATCTTCTCTAATCATGATGCTATGAATCATGATAGCCCGGTCTATAGTAACTTCGGACCGGTTGCTAGTGGGATGATTGAGCGTTGGATAAACTCCAACCATCCTCTAGCCACGGGTTTGAGGTCATGCCTTCTCAGTTGAACCGGCTTCCCTCTTGAATCTCTCTTCCATTGGGCGCCCTCTTCACATATGACTGTGAGGACTTGGTCCAACCTTTGATCAAAGTTGACCCTTCTAGTGTAAGGATGTTCATCTCCTTGCATCATGGGCAAGTTGAATGCCAACCTTACATTTTCCGGACTAAAATCCAAGTATTTCCCCCGAACCATAGTAAGCCAATTCTTTGGATCCGGGTTCACACTTTGGTCATGGTTCTTGGTGATCCATGCATTGGCATAGAACTCTTGAACCATTAAGATTCCGACTTGTTGAATGGGGTTGGTAAGAACTTCCCAACCTCTTCTTCGGATCTCATGTCGGATCTCCGGATATTCACTCTTTTTGAGTGAAAAAGGGACCTCGGGGATCACCTTCTTCAAGGCCACAACTTCATAGAAGTGGTCTTGATGCACCCTTGAGATGAATCTTTCCATCTCCCATGACTCGGAGGTGGAAGCTTTTGCCTTCCCTTTCCTCTTTCTAGAGGTTTCTCCGGCCTTGGATGCCATAAATGGTTATGGAAAAACAAAAAGCAATGCTTTTACCACACCAAACTTAAAAGGTTTGCTCATCCTCGAGCAAAAGAAGAAAGAAGAGAGGAGAAGAAGAAGAAATGAGGAAGAAGGGAATGGCTTTTTGTTCGGCCAAAAAGGGGGGGGGGAAGTGGTGGTTTGGTTGTGTGAAAATGAAGGAGTGAAGATGGGTTTATATAGGAGTGGGGGGGGCTCATGGTTCGGTCATGTATGGGTGGGTTTGGGAGGGAAAGTGGTTTGAATTTAAAGGGTGAGGTAGGTGGGGTTTTATGAAGGATGGATGTGAGTGGTGAAGAGAAAGATGGGATTTGATAGGTGAAGGATTTTTGGGGAAGAGGTGTTGAGGTGATTGGTGAATGGGTGAAGAAGAGAGAGAATGGTGGGGTAGGTGGGGATCCTGTGGGGTCCACAGATCCTGAGGTGTCAAGGAAACGTCATCCCTGCATCAAGTGGCAAGCAAAAATGCGTTTTGAGCCAATTCTGGCGTTAAACGCCGGGCTGGTGCCCATTTCTGGCGTTTAACGCCGAATGCTTGCCCTTTTCTGGCGTTTAACGCCAGTCTGGTGCCCCTTTCTGGCGTTAAACGCCCAGAATGGTGCCAGACTGGGCGTTAAACGCCCAACAGCTAGCCTTACTGGCGTTTAAACGCCAGCACGCTCTCTTCCAGGGTGTGCTGTTTTTCTTTCTGTTTTTCATTCTGTTTTTGCTTTTTCAATTGATTTTGTGACTTCTCATGATCATCAACCTACAAAAGAACATAAAATAACAAAGGAAAATAGATAAAATATAACATTGGGTTGCCTCCCAACAAGCGCTTCTTTAATGTCAGTAGCTTGACAGAGGGCTCTCATGGAGCCTCAGAAATACTCAGAGCAATGTTGGAACCTCCCAACACCAAACTTAGAGTTTGACTGTGGGGGCTCTGTGTGGCTCTGTTTTGAGAGAAGCTCTTCATGCTTCCTCTCCATGATGACAGAGGGATATCCTTGAGCATTAAACACAAAGGATTCTTCATTCACTTGAATGATCAATTCTCCTCTATCAACATCAATCACAGCCCTTGCTGTGGCTAGGAAGGGTCTGCCAAGGATGATGGATTCATCCATGCACTTCCCAGTCTCTAGGACTATGAAATCAGCAGGGATGTAATGGTCTTCAACTTTTACCAGAACATCCTCTACAAGTCCATAGGCTTGTTTTCTTGAATTGTCTGCCATCTCTAGTGAGATTTTTGCAGCTTGCACCTCAAAGATCCCTAACTTCTCCATTACAGAGAGAGGCATGAGGCTTACACTTGACCCTAAGTCACACAAGGCCTTCTTGAAGGTCATGGTGCCTATGGTACAAGGTATTGAAAACTTCCCAGGATCCTATCTCTTTTGAGGCAGTTTCTGCCTAGACAGGTCATCCAGTTCCTTGGTGAGCAAAGGGGGTTCATCTTTCCAAGTCTCATTTCCAAATAACTTGTCATTTAGCTTCATGATTGCTCCAAGGTATTTAGCAACTTGCTCTTCAGTGACATACTCATCCTCTTCAGAGGAAGAATACTCATCAGAGCTCATGAATGGCAGAAGTAAGTCCAATGGAACCTCTATGGTCTCATTTTGAGCCTCAGATTCCCATGGTTCCTCATTGGGGGACTCATTGGAGGCCAGTGGACGTCCATTGAGGTCTTCCTCAGTGGCGTTCACTGCCTCTTCCTCCTCTCCAAATTCGGCCATGTTGATGGCTTTGCACTCTCCTTTTGGATTTTCTTCTGTATTGCTTGGAAGAGTACTAGGAGGGAGTTCAGTAATTTTCTTGTTCAGCTGACCCACTTGTGCCTCCAAATTTCTAATGGAGGACCCTGTTTCAGTCATGAAACTTTGAGTGGTTTTGATTAGATCAGAGACCATGGTTGCTAAGTCAGAGGTATTCTGCTTAGAACTCTCTGTCTGTTGCTGAGAAGATGATGGAAAAGGCTTGCTATTGCTAAACCTTTTTCTTCCACCATTATTGTTGTTGAAACCTTGTTGAGGTCTCTGTTGATCCTTCCATGAGAGATTTGGATGATTTCTCCATGAAGGATTATAGGTGTTTCCATAGGGTTCTCCCATGTAATTCACCTCTTCTATTGAAGGGTTCTCAGGATCATAAGCTTCTTCTTCAGATGAAGCTTCCTTAGTACTGCTTGGTGCATTTTGCATTCCAGACAGACTTTGAGAAATCATATTGACTTGTTGAGTCAATATTTTATTCTGAGCCAGTATGGCATTCAGAGTGTCAATCTCAAGAACTCCTTTCTTCTGATTGGTCCCATTGTTCACAGGATTCCTTTCAGAAGTGTACATGAATTGGTTATTTGCAACCATTTCAATCAGCTCTTGAGCTTCTGTAGGCGTCTTCTTCAGATGAAGAGATCCTCCAGCAGAGCTATCCAAAGACATCTTGGATAGTTCAGAGAGGCCATCATAGAAAATTCCAATGATGCTCCATTCAGAAAGCATATCAGTGGGACACTTTCTGATTAATTGTTTGTATCTTTCCCAAGCTTCATAGAGGGACTCTCCTTCCTTCTGTCTGAAGGTTTGGACTTCCACTCTAAGCTTACTCAATTTTTGAGGTGGAAAGAACTTTGCCAAGAAGGCATTGACTAGCTTTTCCCAAGAGTTCAGGCTTTCTTTAGGTTGTGAGTCCAACCATATTCTAGCTCTGTCTCTTACAGCAAAAGGGAATAGCATAAGTCTGTAGACCTCAGGGTCAACCCCATTAGTCTTGACAGTGTCACAGATTTGCAAGAACTCAGCTAAAAACTGATGAGGATCTTCCAATGGAAGTCCATGGAACTTGCAATTCTGTTGCATTAGAGAAACTAATTGAGGCTTAAGCTCAAAGTTGTTTGCTCCAATGGCAGGGATAGAGATGCTTCTCCCATAGAAGTCGGGAGTAGGTGCAGTAAAGTCACCCAGCACCTTCCTTGCATTGTTGGCATTGTTGTTGTTTTCGGCTGCCATGGGTTCTTCTTCTTTGAAGATTTCTATTAGGTCCTCTACAGAGAGTTGTGCCTTGGCTTCTCTTAGCTTTCGCTTCAAGGTCCTTTCAGGTTCAGGATCAGCCTCAACAAGAATGCTTTTGTCCTTGCTCCTGCTCATAAGAAAGAGAAGAGAACAAGAAAATGTGGAATCCTCTATGTCACAGTATAGAGATTCCTTGAGGTGTCAGAGGAAAAGAAAAATAGAAGGCAGAAGTAGAAAAATCGAACTTATCAAAGAAGATGGAGTTCGAATTTTGCATTAAGGAATAGTGTTAGTCCATAAATAGAAGGATGTGAGAAGAGGGGAAGTAATTTTCGAAAATCAAGTAAAAGATTTTGAAAACATTTTGAAAAACACTAATTGATTTTCGAAAATAAAAGTGGGAAAGAAATCAAGTGATTTTTGAAAAAGAATTTGAAATTAGAAATCAAAAAGATTTGATTGAAAGTTATTTTGAAAAAGATGTGGTTAAGAAGATATGATTGGTTTTAAAAAGATGTGATTGAGAAGATATGATTTGAAAAACATTTTTAAAAAAATTTGATTTTGAAAATTAATGACTTGGCTATCAAGAAAAGATATGATTCAAACATTAAACATTTCTCAACAGAAAAGGCAACATACTTGAAATGTTGAATCAAATCATTAATTGATAGCAAGTATCTTTGAAAATAGAAAGAAATTGAATTTGAAAAAGATTTGATTGAAAAGATATGATTTGAAAAAGATTTGATTTTGAAAAGATTTTGAAAACTTGAAAAAAATTTGCATTGAAAACAAAATCTTCCCTCTTGTGCCATCCTGGCGTTAAACGCCCAGAATGGTGCACATTCTGGCGTTTAACGCCCAAAACTCTACCCTTTTGGGCGTTAAACGCCCAACCAGGCACCCTGGCTGGCGTTTAATCGCCAGTCTGTCCTTCTTCACTGGGCGTTTTGAACGCCCAGCTTTTTCTGTGTAATGCTGTATGTTCTGAATCTTCAATTCTCTGTATTATTGACTTGAAAAGACACAAATTAAAAATATTTTTGGATTTTTAATAGTGAGGAATAATCAAAATGCAACTAAAATCAAATAATAATCCATGCAAGACACCAAACTTAGCAATTTGTATACTACTGACACTAATGAGAATGCATATGAGACACATAAACACTCAAGTCAAGAGGAATTAAAGATCAGAGTGATGAAATCATCAAGAACATCTTGAAGATCACTAAGACACATGAATGAATGCAAGAAAAACAGAAACATGCAATTGACACCAAACTTAAAATGAGACTCTAAACTCAAACAAGAAATTTTTGGATTTTATGATTTTCTAAATTTTTTTTTTTGTGTTTTTTCGAAAATTAAGTGGAAAAAGAAAATGAAGGTATCAAAATTCTTAATGAGAATTCCAGGAATCATGCAATGTTTAGTCTAAGACTCCGGTCCAGGAATTAGACATGGCTTCACAGCCAGCCAAGCTTTCAAAGAAAGCTTCAGTCCAAAACACTAGACATGGCCAAAGGCCAGCCAAGCCTTAGCAGATCACTGCTCCAATAGCAAGATTGATAGAAATCAACAAGCTCTTGTGATGATAAGTTGAAACCTCGGTCCAATGAAATTAGACATGGCTTCACAGCCAGCCAGATTTCAACAGATCATCATGAAACTCTAGAATTCATTCTTAAGAACTCTGAAGAAAAAAATACCTAATCTAAGCAACAAGATGAACCGTCAGTTGTCCATACTCGAACAATCCCCGACAACGGCGCCAAAAACTTGGTGCACGAAATTGTGATCAATACTTTTCACAACACAAATAATCCCCGGTGATGAATCCAAAAACTTGGTGTTCAATACCATGGCATAAACACAACTTCGCACAACTAACCAGCAAGTGTACTGGGTCGTCCAAGTAATAAACCTTACGCGAGTAAGGGTCGATCCCACAGAGATTGTTGGTATGAAGCAAGCTATGGTCACCTTGTAAATCTTAGTCAGGCAGACTCAAATGGATATGAATGATGATATACGAATAAAACATAAAGATAAAGATAGAGATACTTATATAATTCATTGGTAGGAATTTCAGATAAGCGTATGAAGATGCTTGTCCCTTCCGTCTCTCTGCTTTCCTACTGTCTTCATCCAATCCTTCTTACTCCTTTCCATGGAAAGCTTATGCAAGGGTTTCACCGTTGTCAGTGGCTACCTCCCATCCTCTCAGTGGAAATGTTCAACGCACCCTGTCACGGCACGGCTATCCATCTGTCGGTTGTCAATCAGGCCGGAATAGAATCCAGTGATTCTTTTGCGTCTGTCACTAACGCCTCGCCTTCAGGAGTTTGAAGCTCGTCACAGTCATTCAATCATTGAATCCTACTCAGAATACCACAGACAAGGTTAGACCTTCCGGATTCTCTTGAATGCCGCCATCAGTTCTAGCCTATACCACGAAGACTCTGATCTCACGGAATGGCTAGCTCGGTTGTCAGCGAGCACTCTGTTGTCAGGCGATCAACCATGCATCGTGTATCAGGAATCCAAGAGATATTCACCCAATCTAAGGTAGAACGGAGGTGGTTGTCAGGCACACGCTCATAGGTGAGAATGATGATGAGTGTCACGAATCATCACATTCATCAAGTTGAAGAACAAGTGATATCTTGGAACAAGAACAAGCGGAATTGAATAGAAGAACAATAGTAATTGCATTAATACTCGAGGTACAGCAGAGCTCCACACCTTAATCTATGGTGTGTAGAAACTCCACCGTTGAAAATACATAAGAACAAGGTCTAGGCATGGCCGAATGGCCAGCCTCCCAAAGAGGGTTCAATCATAAAAACATGATCAAAAAGCTCCAAATACAATAGTAAAAGGTCCTATATATAGAGAACTAGTAGCCTAGGGTGTACAGAGATGAGTAAATGACATAAAAATCCACTTCCGGGCCCACTTGGTGTGTGCTTGGGCTGAGTATTGAATTATTTTCGTGTAGAGACTCTTCTTGGAGTTAAACGCCAGCTTTTATGCCAGTTTGGGCGTTTAACTCCCATTCTTGTGCCAGTTCCGGCGTTTAAGGCTGGGAATTCTGAGGGTGACTTTGAATGCCGGTTTGGGCCATCAAATCTTGGGCAAAGTATGGACTATCATATATTGCTGGAAAGCCCAGGATGTCTACTTTCCAACGCCGTTGAGAGCGTGCCAATTGGGCTTCTGTAGCTTCAGAAAATACGCTTCGAGTGCAGGGAGGTCAGAATCCAACAGCATCTGCAGTCCTTTTTAGTCTCTGAATCAGATTTTTGCTCAGGTCCCTCAATTTCAGCCAGAAAATACCTGAAATCACAGAAAAACACACAAACTCATAGTAAAGTACAGAAAAGTGAATTTTAACTAAAAACTAATAAAAATATACTAAAAACTAACTAGATCATACTAAAAACATACTAAAAACAATGCCAAAAAGCATACAAATTATCCGCTCATCAGGGGACATTTGCACTTTCAATTAGCATATTTAAGCTAAAGTCTATAAGAGAACAATACAACCTCCTGGAGTCCATTTGTTTCCTCTGTGTCATCATCATTGTTGGGTTCCATGTCCTTTCTTTGTTCCTCCAAGAGATTGAATGACTTCCTACAAGAGGTATTGAAAGTTGCTTGTTCCCCAAGCACTTGAGAAATAGTTAGCATGCATGTATGCTTGTGATTTTCTAAACCTAAATTGGTGTGGGAACACCAAACTTAGTTCCTTGCCTACTTTTATATGCAGCAGAATAAATACATGCATGAAACATCAAGTACTTTTTATTAAGAAAGTAAACTATGAATTAGAAAACAACTATGAACTAGAAAACAGACTATAAACTAGAAACTAAACAATAGTCAAGTAGTTTTTCTGATTGTTTGGAGCTGATAACTAGTCATGATGAGGGTCCAATGTGTTTTTAATGAAATTTTTGGTGGAACACTGGTGCACAAAATTGTTATCCCTTGGCATGGCTCCAAAAACTTGGTGCGCAATACCATGATTCACACGTCTCTTCACAACTTCGCACAGCTGACCAACAAGTACACTGGGTCGTCCAAGTAATAAACCTTACCTGAGTAAGGGTCGATCCCACAGAGATTGTCGGCTTAAAGCAAGCTATGGTCATCTTGTAAATCTCAGTCAGGCAGATTTAGATGGTTATAGAGTTTTGATAATTAAAAGATAAATAAACACAAAATAAAGATAGAGATACTTATGTAATTCATTGGTGAGAATTTCAGATAAGCGTATGAAGATGCGTTATTCCTTCTGAATCTCTGCTTTCCTACTGTCTTCATTCAATCATTCATACTCCTTTCCATGGCAAGCTGTATGTTGGGAATCACCGTTGTCAATGGCTACCTCCCGTCTTCTCAGTGAAAATGGTCATCTACGGTTTCTGTACGGCTAATCAACTGTCAGATTTCTTGTCTCGGATGAAAAATACCAGGCACAGCTACCGTATGGCTAATCAGCTGTTGGTTCTCGATCGTGTCAGAATAAGATCCAATGATCCTTTTGCGTCTGTCACTATGCCCCACAGTCGCGAGTTTGAAGCCCGTCACAGTCATCCCTTCCTAGATCCTACTCCGAATACTGGTGCACGAAATTGTAAATCACACTTTTCACAACTCGTACCACTAACCAGCAAGTGCACTGGGTCGTCCAAGTAATACCTTACGTGAGTAAGGGTCGAATCCTACAGAGATTGTTGGCTTGAAGCAAGCTATGGTTATCTTGTAACTCTTAGTCAGGATAATAATAATTCTCAGTTTTGATTGGTAGTAAATAAAAAGCATGGATTAAATAATACTTGTTATGCAGTAATGGAGAATATGTCGGAGTTTTGGAGATGCTTTGTCTTTTAAATCTCTGCTTTCCCACTGTCTTCTTCTTCATGCACGCAAGGTTCCTCCTATGGCAAGCTGTGTGTTGGTGGATCACCGTTGTCAATGGCTACCATCCGTCCTCTCAGTGAAAATGGTCCAGGTGCGCTGTCACCGCACGACTAATCATCTGTTGGTTCTCACTCATGCTGGAATAGGATCCATTGATCCTTTTGCGTCTGTCACTACACCCAACCCTTGTGAGTTTGAAGCTTGTCACACTCATTCAATCCTTGAATCCTACTCGGAATACCACAGACAAGATTTAGACTTTCTGGATTCTCAAGAATGCTGCCAATGGATTCTAGCTTATACCACGAAGACTCTGATTAAGGAATCCAAGAGATACTCATTCAATCTAAGGTAGAACGGAGGTGGTTGTCAGGCACGCATTCATAGATTGAGAATGGTGATGAGTATCACAGATCATCACATTCATCATATTGAAGTGCGAATGAATATCTTAGATAGAAACAAGCATGTTTGAATAGAAAACAGAAATAATTGCATTAATCCATCGAGACACAGCAGAGCTCCTCACCCCCAATAATGGAGTTTAGAGACTCATTCCGTCAAAGAGTACAAAGTTCAGATCTAAAAATGTCATGAGATACAAAATAAATCTCTAAAAGTTGTTTAAATACTAAACTAGTAACCTAGGTTTACAGAGAATGAGTAAACTAGGATAGATAGTGCAGAAATCCACTTCTGGGGCCCACTTGGTGTGTGCTGGGGCTGAAGACTTGAGCTTTTCATGTGCCTGGGCTGTTTTTGGAGTTAAACGCCAGGTTGTAACCTGTTTCTGGCGTTTAACTCCAACTTGCAACCTGTTTCTGGCGTTTAACGCCAGAATGGAACATGGAATTGGCGTCAAATGCCAGTTTACGTCATTTATCGTCGAGAAAAGTATAAACTATTATATATTTCTGAAAAGCCCAGGATGTCTACTTTCCAACCCAATTGAGAGCGCGCCAATTAGACTCTTGTAGCTCCAAAAAATCCATTCCGAGTGCAGGGAGGTCAGAATCCAACAGCATCAACAGTCCTTTTTCAGCCTGAATCAGATTTTTGCTCAGCTCCCTCAATTTCAGCCAGAAAAAACTTGAAATCATAGAAAAACACAGAAACTCATAGTAAAGTCCAGAAATATGAATTTTTTTCTAAAAACGAATTAAAATATATTAAAAACTAACTAAAACATACTAAAAATTACATGAAATTACCCCTAAAATGTGTATAAAATATCCGCTCATCACAACACCAAACTTAAACTGTTGCTTGTCCTCGAGCAACTAGATAAATAAAATAGGATAAAAAAATCAAGAAGCAATAATATCTCAAAGTTTTAAGTGAAGCTAAGATTCTAATTAGATGACCGGGACTAGTAGCTTTTTGCTTCCGAACAGTTTTGGAATCTCACTTTATCCTTTGAAATTCAAAATGATTGGCATCCATAGGAACTTAGAATTCAGATAATGTTATTGGTTCTCCTATTTTAGTATGTTGATTCTTGAACACAGTTACTTATGAGTCTTGGCTGTGACCCTAAGCATTTTGTTTTCCAGTATTACCACTAGATACATAAATGCCACAGACACATAACTGGGTGAACCTTTTCAGATTGTGACTCAGCTTTGCTAAAGTCCCCAGTTAGAGGTGTCCAGAGTTCTTAGGCACACTCTTTTGCTTTGGATCATGACTTTAATCACTCAGTCTCAAGCTCTTCACCTGGACCTTCATGACACAAGCACATGGTTAGGGACAGCTTGATTTAGCCGCTTAGGCCAGGATTTTATTTCTTTAGGCCCTCCTTTCTATTGATGCTCAAAGCCTTGGATCCTTTTTGCCCTTGCCTTTTGGTTTAAAGGGCTTATTGGCTTTCTCTGCTCTTTTTTTTTCACTACTTTTTCTTGCTTCAAGAATCAATGTTATGATTTTTCAGATCATCAATAACATTTCTCTTGTTCATCATTCCTTCAAGAGCCAATAGATTTAACATTCATAAACTCCACTATCAAAATTATGCACTGTTCAGGCATTCATTCAGAAGACAAAAAGTATTTCCACCACATATAAATAATTAGAATGTTACTTATTAAAAACTCGAAAAAAAATATTGCCTCCTTATTCTAAAAATCTGCTATTTTATTCATGTTTGATGATGATGAGAAAAATAAATTATAGCTTAATTGGGGATAAAATCAAAATAGAGATATTAATTACTACTAATCATATATAACGTCTAAGGTAAATTCCTAATAAGAACAATTATCACAGAGTTAAGGCTAAGATTAGGACTCAACAACCTTTATTTTGGGAAGTGGATGCTCCTTTGGTCTGTGGGGTGCTTGGCATTTCAAGAGATAGCTTCTGACGCTTCAGTTTCTTCAGTTCACGCCCTTGCTCTTCTTATTCCCCAAGCAGTTTGCAAAGCATGCTATTTTGATTTTTCTGTTCTTCCTTTAGTTGGTCCATAGCTGATGACAAGTCATCATATACCCATTTTTCAAGCTAATTTCACTTGTTTTATTAGTCTTTATGAACTTTCTTGCATCCTAAGTAAGTGATTTAGAATGAAAATGCATAACTTCTTTAAATCAAGCAACTACCATTAAATTGATGCTAACTCATGAGGTTTAAGCTAAATTTAATTGAATTTTAATTGATTTATAAGCCTTGTGAATTTAGTTATACTTTGAGTGGTTGTTTTGGTTTATTGTAGATGAAGAAAAGAAGAAAAGAGGAAGCGTGGCTTAAGAAAGCGTGGCCCAAGAGAGAAGAAGTGTGGCGCATAAAAGGAGGAAGCAAGCATTGCCCTCCACAAGGGCACACTGCCCTCTAGGAGGGCAACATAAGGAAACAAGCCTTGAGAGGCAACCCTGCCCAGCCCACGACAAGGGCAGAGCACAAATTGGTGCCATGGATCAAGGAGAGCAAAAACATTGCCCTGCCCTCCTCAAGGGCAATATCGGGCTCATCAAGGGAAGAAATCCAAAGAAAAAGCTCACCAATGCTTGCCACAAGGATCGAACACGGCACCATGAGGAAGCAAGGAACTAGGCCTAATTTTGGTGCCAAGAAAACCAAGAAAAATAAGCAGCGTGTGCATTGCCCAAGTTTCGAACACGGGGCTTCAACTTTGGAAACATTGCCCTGCCCTCCACAAGGGCAGGGTAGCCTCCTGTAAGCAAATTGTTTTGGGCTAAAAATTGAATTAAAAATCCAATTTAATTCATTTCTTCACCAAATCAAAAGCCCATCCAAATCACAAGATCCAAGAATAGAAAGTGTATAAATAGGAAATAGTTTGATGTAATTAGGACCTTTGGAACTTTTCCTTTACTTTGGAACTTAGACTTTTCTTTTGAGCTTGGAATCTTTACTTTTATTTTGGAACTTTTGATCTTTCTCTTGCAGACTTGACTGAGATTTCAGAGAATATGGGAGGAGAATTGATCTCTTTTCTTCCTCGTTCTTGCTTGAGCATTTTTACTTTTCTTGTTTGAGTTTTGGGTGTGAAGAATTGAGGAAATTCTGTCTCAATCTCCATTCAAAATCTCTTTAATTCCTCTTCTGCATAATTGAGTTCAATTACATTTCCTTTACTGCTTCTTCTTTAATTTCTTGTTAATTGCTTTATGAACATGGATCTGGGAAGGGAATTAAGATCTAGACTCTGCTATCTAGTCTCTAAAGCCCTGAGATCTCATTTTCCTTTTGGTTCTTCTGTGAACCCCTGCTGCAATTTAATTTCATTTCCTGTTTGAATTCTAGTTGCTTCCAATTCATCTTCTGCTGTATTAATCGTTGCAATTTAATTTTCCTTGCTGAAATTCTGAATTCCCAATCCTCAACTCCCCTTTCCATTCAAGCAATCTACATTTCTTGCAATTTAAGTTACTGCAATTTATATTTCTTGCACTTTAAGTTTCAGTCATTTAATTTCTTGTTCTTTAAGATTCAGCATTTTTATTTTACTGCTCTTTAATTTACTGCAATTCTCCCCTCTCCCTTTACATTCCAAGCAATTTAGTTTCTGTTAACGATAAACCACTCAACCAATATTTGATTCGCTTGACTAAATCAATCACTAAATTAAAATTGCTCAATCCTTCAATCCCTGTGGGATCGACCTCACTCCCGTGAGTTTTATTACTTGATGCGACTCGGTACACTTGCCGGTGAGTTTTGTGTTGGATCGTTTTCCACACATCAAGTTTTTGGCGCCGTTGCCGGGGATTGAAATAGATTGACAATGATTAAGTGAAGTGGAGATCTAGATCAAGCACTCTTTCTTTTCTGTTTCTATCCTTTTTAATTAACCCACTAACTATTTGAATTTTTGCTTAAACTAACTAAAACTTCATTCTAGCAATAGATTGAAGTTTCATTGGTTTTCTGGATCTGTGTGTTTACTGTTGTGTGTTTGTATGTCAGGTACAGGAAGATCTTCCCCTATCCTCTCTGAAATTGACCAAAGAACTCTTCGAAGAATAAGAAGAGCTGAAAGAGGGAAAAACGTTATTGGAGAGGAAGAATCGGAGGAGGAATTCCAAGAAATGGAAGGAGATCCATCAAATCTCAATCAACCAGGAGGAGGAGCCAACAATAACCCACAACAAAGAAGAGTACTGGCTTCTTATACATTTGCAAATGCTAAACACTGTGGGAGTAGCATTCTTACTCCCAATGTCAATGCAAACAACTTTGAACTAAAGCCACAACTTATCACTTTGGTTCAAAACAACTGCTCTTTTGGAGGAGGGCCATTGGAGGACCCAAATCAACAATTATCTACTTTCTTGAGGATTTGTGACACTGTCAAAACCAATGGTGTGCCTCCTGACAGGTACAAGTTACTGCTCTTTCCATTCTCTCTCAGGGACAAAGCTACTCAATGGCAAGAAACATTTCCAAAGGAGAGCATCAACACTTGGGATGACTTGGTGAGCAAGTTTCTTGCCAAATTTTATCCCCCTCAAAGGATCATAAGATTGAAGACTGTGGTGCAGACATTCACTCAAATGGAGGATGAAAATTTATATGAAGCATGGGAAAGGTATAAGGCACTGTTGAGGAAATGTCCACCAGATATGTTCAGTGAGTGGGACAAGCTGCAGAACTTCTATGAGGGACTTACTCTGAAGGCCCAAGAAGCACTTGATCATTCAGCCGGAGGCTCATTACAACTCATGAAAACTACAGAGGAAGCTCAAAATATCATTGATATGGTGGCTAACAACCAATATTTCTTCGCTCACCAAAGGCAACGCCAACCATCACAAAGGAGAGGAGTAATGGAGTTGGAAGGAGTGGATTCAATCTTAGCTCAAAACAAAATGATGCAGCAGCAGATTCAACAACAATTTGAGCAAATGGCCAAAAGAATTGATGGCCTGCAAGTTGCATCAGTGAGTGCCACAAGCCAACCATCAACTCCTTGGGGGCAAAATAAAGAAATTCAAGAGGAGCAACAGCAAGAGCAAGTCCAATATCTGCACAACCAAAATCCTGGAACAAATGAAGTCTATGGAGACACTTACAATCCTTCTTGGAAGAACCATCCTAACCTCAGATGGGGAGACAACAACAATCAAACTCAACAGCCATGGCAAAGGAACTCAATTCAAAACAATTGGAGAAATACAAACCACAACAACCAGCCAAACACTAACCAAAACACATACAAAAAACCACAAAATACTTATCCCAACTCTAACCATTATTCACCCAATAACCACCCAACTAACCAAAATACTTACCATCATCCATCAACACCCCAAAACCAACCAATCTCACAAGACTCTCAGAGGATCACTAATTTAGAGATGCTCATGGAAAAGATGATGAAGAACCAAGAATTGACAACAAAGAACCAAGAAGCTTCCATGAAGAACCTAGAGAGGCAGATTGGGCAAATCTCCAAGCAAATCTCTGTTGAAAAACCATCAAGCTCACTACCAAGTGACACCATTCCTAATCCAAAAGAGGAATGCAAGGCAATACAGTTGAGAAGTGGAAAAACCCTGCTGAAAGATGAAGAAGCCACTAAGAAACCCAAGGAAAGTGATAAGAAACAAGTTGAAAAAGAAGCAGCCAATGATGAAGATGCAACAACAAGCAATCACTCTCAGAATCAACCTCAAGAGAAAGAAAATAGACCACAAAATCTGAAGAAGGGAAAGCAGATCATGGAAGAACCAATTCCAAGACAACAACAAGTGGAGAAAAGCTTGACACCTCCATTGCCTTATCCCCAAAGATTCCACAAAGAGACAAAGGATCAACATTTCCACAAATTCCTTTAGACTTTCAAGAAGCTGGAAATCAACATACCTCTGGCTGAGGCATTGGAGCAAATGCCTCTATATGCCAAGTTCTTAAAGGAGCTCATCAATAAGAAAAGGAGTTGGAATGAGAAAGAGACTGTAATGCTCAGTGAAGAATGCAGTGCACTAATCAGAAAAGGGCTCCCTCCCAAGCTTGAAGATCCTGGAGGTTTCTTCCTACCTTGCACTATTGGAAGTCTATTCATCAAAAAGGGGATGTGTGACTTAGGAGCAAATATAAATCTAATTCCATCTTCTTTAGTGAAAAAGATTGGCATAGGAGAGGTGAAACCAATATAGATGTCCTTGAAATTGGTAGACCAATCAGTGGTGTATCCTAAAGGGTTGATTGAAAACCTTTTAGTTAAGGTTGACAAGTTCATCTTTCCAGCAGACTTTGTGATCCTAGATTCAGCAGATACTGAGAATGACTCCATAATACTTGGTCGACCATTTTTGGCCACTGCTAGAGCCATTGTAGATATAGAGCAGGGAGAGCTAACCCTCAGGATGCATGATGAGAGCATCACCTTAAAAGTCTTTCAAGAATCACAAAGCAATGAAGAAATAAGCAAGACAAATAGTGACCTCCTTCTAAAGCAAGCAACCAACAATACAGTAGAATAGAAAAATAAGCAGGTGCAAGAAGGAAAAGAAATTCAAAAAGAAGACGGGATGATAAACAAGAAGGGAGGTATCACAACCCAAGTCACTGTCAAGGGAGAAAGATCAACAAGAAAGAAAAAGATGAAGAATAAGAAGAAGGCTTACAAAGGGTGGAAGAATAAGAAAATCCCAACTGAAGGATTTTCCAAAGGTGACAAGGTACAACTAGTGTATCAACAGCTGGGAACAGAAGACTATTACACTGTCAACCAAGTACTCTCTCTTGAGCATATTGAAATTGAGCATCAAGGCACACAGAGAAAGCTTACAGTGAGAGGTGACAAGTTGAGACATCACCAGCATCAACCACCCTAAAGGGAGTTCAATGTCAAGCTAGTGACAATAAAAGAGCGCTTCATAGGAGGCAACCCATAATTTAAGATTTCTGTCTTTTCTTTCATCTAATAAGCTATGATTTCTTGAGTATGATTTTGAACCTGCATATTTGATAAATGCATACATTGTTTTAAAGCATAAATCAGACTTCTAAGTTTGGTGTACCTTAAGAAACACCCAATTTTTGCTTTTCAAAAGAAAGGGGGCTATTCTTAGAACATATGAAAAATCATTTTGATGAAGCATATGACCAAACACTAAGTTTGGTGTCTGCATATGTAATATTGATCAACAGATCATTTCCTATTCATGGAATCAAAACCATACAGAAAGGGATCATGCATCAATTTTTTTTAATATAAAACACATCAATTGTGAAGAATGGTTTGCATTGCTAAGCCATCCCCTCAATAAGAGATAAGTTTGGTGTTCACCAACTTTTAGCATCTTTAATTAAGGGACACAATTGATCACTAAAAAAATATTTAATTAATAATAAACAAAACAAAATATATCTTTTCTTTATTGCAAATCACTTGCCAACGTCTATATTAAAGTTCTAAGGCTAGCTGTTTTGGTTTATTTAGGAGGAAGAGATTGCGACAATTGCAAGGAGGGGCCACGGCTAGGACAAGCTAAGTGAGGATGGTCACATGTGCCTAGAGAAATGCGCTCCTTGGGAAGCAGAATTTGCATGCATGCATCATCGAACACCTAAATGCATGCAACCAATGAGAAGAGAATCCTCGTCAAAGCCCCAACAAGGCATGCAGACCGTTCAATCCATGAACCTTTTGCATAATCAACTCAATCTCAACCCTTCATAAGCACCAACGAACCCCTTCCTCATTCATTATGGTTTTGTTAGAAAGTTTGAAGAGTTTACCTATAAATAGCCGTTAGCACTAAATGGCTTACACATTCATACAAACCATTTTTACTTGTAAACCATAATCTCCTCTACTCCCGAAACAAAAGCCAACAATTCCTTTCTCTTGCACAACATTCTTCTCCTACTTCCATTTTTCCCGCCTTTTCACTTTAAATCTGATGGCCTCTTCAAGTTCAAAAAGAAGGCCAGGAAAGGAACCAATGGTGACCGAGCCTCCATCATTTGACACAAGAAAATTTAGGTCCCAGTTCCATGAAGGAAGATATCATAGATTCATGAAGACAAGGAATGTTATTTATGAGAAGGGCCTTGAGTTAAAGGAAGGAGAATACCCCATCATGAGGCAAATCACTAAAGAAAGAAGGTGGGAACTCTTATGTTCTCCTCTCGTTGACATCAGCGCAGTCATGATCAGGGAGTTCTATGCAAATGCTGTAAAAGAGAACAAAGATAGTGCCCCTTACACAAGTTATGTCAGAGGAGTTGAAGTGGATTTCAGTCCAGCAGCCATCACTAGGGCCCTAAAGTTGAGAACCATAACTTATGCAGAGCCTAGCTATGAGACCAGATTGCAGATGGAAAACAATCCTGATGAGATCTTGCAAGGGCTATGTGTGGAAAATACAGACTGGGAAAGAGACTCAAAAGGAGTTCCAAGCCACTTGAGGAGAATAAACCTTACTCCTGTGGCCAAAGGATGGTATGAAATAGTAAGGAGGTCTATTCTCCCTACTGGAAACGCCTCTTGGGTCACAATCAAATGAGCACTCTTGACATACTGCATCCTACATGGAGGTGAAGTCAACCTCGCACAACTCATAGCCGACAGTATTCAAGAGATGGCTAACAGCACAAGTAAATCAAGTGGTCTTGGACATCCAAGTACCATTCTTAGGCTATGCAAAAAAGCTAGAGTGATCTTTGAAGATGAGGACACAGAAAAGGTGAAAAAAGGGAAAGGAATCACCAAGAAAAGTATGGAAGGAATGAATGAAGAATATGATCAAGAGGGAGTGGTAACTTCCAGACAAAGAAGATTGCAAAGAGAGGAAGGACGAAATCAAGCTCATGGTGCCATAGACATGAGCCAGCTACAAAGAACAATTGAAGAGTTATCTCAGCAACTCATGCAAGCTCAACAAGACCAAAATCAGGGGTGCCAAGAACAATATCTAGAGCCCCATCCAGAGTTTAGGGAGCAATATTTGAAGGACAAAGAGGAACGAGAAGCTTGGCAGCATCAAATGGAGGAGAAACAAGAGAGATGGCAACAACAAATGATGACTCAGCAGCAAGAATTTCAAGCACAGATTCTTGAAGGACAAAAAGAGCAATACAAAGAATTCAAAGAATCATATGATAAGCTGTATTTTAGTCAAGCTAAAGCAGGGGAATATAGTCACAACCTGTATCAATGGAAGAATATTCATCACACCATGGAAGAAGTTAGATATGTGCAAAGAATGGAGAGTGATGAAAACATACAAGCAAGGTTGGAGTATTTGACCCACAATTTGCCAACACTCAATCCACAGATCAAGCCATTTGAGCAATGCCCTGAATTTGACGCCAGGCAAAAAGCAAGATCTCATCATTATACTGAGCTAACACTTAACAGATTGGAAGAAGTTAGACTCTCAGGGCTCTTGGATTCTGTTTGGGATAGAAGATGCCCTGGTGAAGAAATCCGAGACTACTCCAAGCTAGGGAAGAGAAAGAAGAAAAGGGAGAATCAAGCAGCAGCCACAATCATTAGAAGGTGGCAAAGTTCTTTCATACTTCTTCCTTCATACCCTTAATAAGGAGATGCATGTCTGAAACATGATATGCCTCCATTGTTTATTTCTTTTACTTCATGCATTATTCTTATTTTACTTTTCTTTGTTACTTAATAAATAGCTAGAGAAATGCTAAATCTGCATAATGTTTGTTATCCATCACTTAGCTAAATTTTGTTTTGTTTTCCCATAAGCTTGAATAAAAGAGAATTATTTGAATTGAAAAGTAAATATCCAATGTTGCATAAGTAGAGTGGAAGTTAATGGTGGTATATGTGTTGGATGAAATGCATAACTCATGAAATAATTGCTGCATAATATCATTTTCATTAAAGTGTGAGCTAGCTTGCTGTTATAAAGGTTCTTATCAATAAAGAAAAAGCCCTTGAGAACAAAAATAAAGAAAAAGAAGAAGAAAAAGCCAATGTGGCAAGAAAAACAAAGAATAAAGGTTGGACACCAATATCTTGGACCCGAGGACATATGCCTGTGATGTTCTTGTACTAAGATATGCTTGGATAAGTAAATTCTAAGGGGTATTTTAAAACCCGGTCACTTAGATCAACTGATTTGGGATGGCCAATTGAAAATCCACAATAAAGAGCAACTTAGATACAGAACATTTAGTTATCCAAAGAGATGCTGGGCATCAATGATCCTAGGAAGAAATAGTGAGCCATGTGTCTGTGGTGGAAAGATGTTGGGTAAAAATAAAGCCAAAGGCTACTACTGCAACATTAGACACCAAACCTCCAAAAGAATAATAAGCTTGTTAAGCATTATAAGAAAAGAAAAGTTAGCAAGGGAGTAATTAAAAAGTAAGTCTTATAACAGCAAGTTTAGCAAGGCTTTGAGGAAAAATGTATACTATGTAACAGCAACAATAATTGAGTTATCATTGTCTGCATAAAGACTCCATAAATCAAGTTCTGCTATATGACTAATAAGGATATGTGTTCTTTTCTTGTTCATTTCATTTTCTCTTAGTTTTGATGCTTGCTTGGGGACAAGCAAGATTTAAGTTTGGTGTTGTAATGACAAGTCATCATATACCCATTTTTCAAGCTAATTTCACTTGTTTTATTAGTCTTTATGCACTTTCTTGCATCCTAAGTAAGTGATTTGGAATGAAAATGCATAACTTCTTTAAATCAAGCAACTACAATTAAATTGATGCTAACTCATGAGGTTTAAGCTAAATTTAATTGAATTTTAATTGATTTATAAGCCTTGTGAATTTAGTGATACTTTGAGTGGTTGTTTTGGTTTATTGTAGATGAAGAAAAGAAGAAAAGAGGAAGCGTGGCTTAAGAAAGCGTGGCCCAAGAGAGAAGAAGTGTGGCACATAAAAGGAGGAAGCAAGCATTGCCCTCCACAAGGGCACACTGCCCTCTAGGAGGGCAACATAAGGAAACAAGCCTTGAGAGGCAACCCTGCCCTGCCCACAACAAGGGCAGAGCACAAATTGGTGCCATGGATCAAGGAGAGCAAAAACATTGCCCTGCCCTCCTCAAGGGCAATATCGGGCTCATCAAGGGAAGAAATCCAAAGAAAAAGCTCACCAATGCTTGCCACAAGGATCGAACACGGCACCATGAGGAAGCAAGGAACTAGGCCTAATTTTGGTGCCAAGAAAACCAAGAAAAATAAGCAGCGTGTGCATTGCCCAAGTTTCGAACACGGGGCTTCAACTTTGGAAACATTGCCCTGCCCTCCGCAAGGGCAGGGCAGCATCTTGTGGTGCACGGCTAGCGCACCAGATTGGCGCACCAAGGGAGGTCTCGGCAGCAACAGCAGCACGCACGGGCATCATTCTGGCGCACCAAAAATTTCTACCCTACCCTCCACAAGGGCAGGGCAGCATCCTGCAGCACCAACACGCACGCACCAAGGCACCAACGGCCGCACACACCATTTTCTGCCCTGCCCTCCACAAGGGCAGGGCAGCCTCCTGGAAGCAAATTGTTTTGGGCTAAAATTGAATTAAAAATCCAATTTAATTCATTTCTTCACCAAATCAAAAGCCCATCCAAATCACAAGATCCAAGAATAGAAAGTGTATAAATAGGAAATAGTTTGATGTAATTAGGACCTTTGGAACTTTTCCTTTACTTTGGAACTTAGACTTTTCTTTTGAGCTTGGAATCTTTACTTTTATTTTGGAACTTTTGAGCTTTCTCTTGGAGACTTGACTGAGATTTCAGAGAATTGGGGAGGAGAATAGATCTCTCTTCTTCCTCGTTCTTGCTTGAGCATTTTTACTTTTCTTGTTTGAGTTTTGGGTGTGAAGAATTGAGGAAATTCTGTCTCAATCTCCATTCAAAATCTCTTTAATTCCTCTTCTGCATAATTGAGTTCAATTACATTTCCTTTACTGCGTCTTCTTTAATTTCTTGTTAATTGCTTTGTGAACTTGGATCTGGGAAGGGAATTGAGATCTAGACTCTGCTATCTAGTCTCTAAAGCCCTGAGATCTCATTTTCCTTTTGGTTCTTCTGTGAACCCCTGCTGCAATTTAATTTCATTTCCTATTTGAATTCTAGTTGCTTCCAATTCATCTTCTGCTGTATTAATCGTTGCAATTTAATTTTCCTTGCTGAAATTCTGAATTCCCAATCCTCAACTCCCCTTTCCATTCAAGCAATCTACATTTCTTGTAATTTAAGTTACTGCAATTTATATTTCTTGCACTTTAAGTTTCAGTCATTTAATTTCTTGTTCTTTAAGATTCAGCATTTTTATTTTCCTTCTCTTTAATTTACTGCAATTCTCCCCTCTCCCTTTACATTCCAAGCAATTTAGTTTCTGTTAACGATAAACCACACAACCAATATTTGATTCGCTTGACTAAATCAATCACTAAACTAAAATTGCTCAATCCTTTAATCCCTGTGGGATCGACCTCACTCCCGTGAGTTTTATTACTTGATGCGACCCGGTACACTTGCCGGTGAGTTTTGTGTTGGATCATTTTCCACACATCAATAGCTTCTTGCAACTTGGTAACAGATGCTTCAAGACGCTCTCAGTATTCAATTTGAGGGATTTCCGGGAGGAACTCCTGTGCTTTCCTCTTGATGGGGTCGTCTTGCACTTGTTGTCCTTCCATTGACTTTTTGGTGATTGGTTGCTCAACTGAGATATACTCATTTACTGCCATCTTTACCCCAGCGTCTTTACATAGCATAGAGATTAAGCTTGGATCCAATTTGGCATCTTTGGAGTTCTTGTTTGCAATTGTGTAAAGTTCACAAGAAATCAGCTGATGAACATCCACTTCTTTTCCCAACATAATGCAATGGATCCTTACTGCTCTTTTGATGGTGACTTCAGAGCGGTTGTTAGTAGGCAGTATAGAACGCCCAATGAAGTCCAGCCAGCCTCTGGCGACTGGTTTGAGATCTCCTCTCTTTAGTTGGTTTGGGACACCCTTTGTGTTGGTTGTCCACTTGGTTCCCGGGAGGCATATGTCCTCTAGAATTTTGTCCAAGCTCTTATTTGTTCTCATCATTCTCCTATTAAAGGAGTCCGGGTCATCTTGCAGTTGAGGCAGCTTGAAGATCTCTCTTATTTTGTCAGGGTAGAGGTGAACAATCTTCCCTCTTACCAGAGTTTGATAGTCATAGAAGGCGGTTTCAGCTATTCTCTGCCTGTCTGTTTGCCACAGATTAGAGTAGAATTCCTGAACCATATTTTTTCCCACCTTTGTTTCAGGATTAGCTAGGATTTCCCAGCTCCTGTTTCAAATTTGCTCTTGGATCTCCGGATATTCGTCTTCTTTCAGATCGAATTTAACTTTCGGGATTACTGACCTTAGACCAATTATTTTGTAATAATGGTCTGAATGTTCTTTGGTTAAGAACTTCCCTTGATTCTAAAGTGGTTTTGGAATATTCTCTTTCTTGCCTCTTGGAGTGGTTTGTTTTCCCTTAGGAGCCATGACCTTAGTGGGTATTGGCTTAGTGATCACGAATAAACACACCAAACTTAGAGGTTTGCTTGTCCTCAAGCAAAAGAAAGGAAAGGAGAGGGATAGAGGGAGAGCCAAGTTCTAATTGTGGAGGAG
This sequence comes from Arachis hypogaea, assembly GCF_003086295.3. Lineage (NCBI taxonomy): Eukaryota > Viridiplantae > Streptophyta > Magnoliopsida > Fabales > Fabaceae > Arachis > Arachis hypogaea. Next base: position 83,205,541 of record NC_092036.1, on the reverse strand, counting down.
AGGAGGGGGCCGAACGCGGATTTAAAGGGAAGGGGGTGGGTTTTAAAAAATTTTTGAAAAATATAAGATAGAAGATATGATTTGTAAAAGATAAGTATGATGGGAAAAAGATGTAATTTAAAATTGAAAAGATATGAAAGATATTTGAAAAAGATAAATCTGAATTTTGAAAAGAAGATATAATGAGTGTAAAACGATTTGAGAAGAATTTAAAAAGATTTGAAAAGAGTTCAAAAAGATAAATGAGTTTTGAAAAAGGTTTGAAAAGATATTGAAGAAAAATTAAGAAATATGTTTAGGATTAGAAATTTTTCGAAATTGAAGTTGAAAGATGAGAGTTTGTAACATGTTTATGCTAGAAATCATGAATTGAAACATGAAAAATGGAAAAAATTTGACATGAAAACGAAATTACCTTCTCCCCATAATCCTGGCATTAAACGCCCAACTGCTGCATGTTTTGGGCGTTTAACGCCCATCTGTTGCTTCTCTTGGGCGTTTAACGCCCAGCTGTAGCTTTTGGCTGGCGTTAAACGCCAGAAAATCCTTTATCACTGGGTGTTTTTCTGAACGCACAGAATGCTGCAAATCTGGCGTTAAACGCCTAGAATGGTATCCATTCTGGCGTTTAACACCCAAATGGCTATCCCTACTGGCGTTAAATTCCCAGTAGATGCTTCTTTTGGGCGTTTAACGCCCAAAATAGCTTTTACTGGCGTTTTCGCACCAGTGAGCTTCTTTTTGTGTTTTATCCTCTGAATCCTTCTGTAACTCTGTGAACTCATGCAATTGCTATTTCACCTTAAAGATAATTAATATGAACCTGTAAAATTATCATTTAATTAACAAATAAGCTTTGTTAATGGTTGGGTTGCCTCCATAACAAATAAGCTTTTGGCATTGTTTTTAGTATGTTTTAGTTAGTTTTTATTATATTTTTATTAGTTTTTAGTTAAAATTCACTTTTTTGGACTTTACTATGAGTTTGTGTATTTTTCTGTGATTTCAGGTATTTTCTGGCTGAAATTGAGGGACCTGAGCAAAAATCTGATTCAGAGACTGGAAAGGACTGCAGATGCTCTTGGATTCTGACCTCCCTGCATTCGAAGTGGATTTTCTGGAGCTACAGAAGCCCAATTGGCGCACTCTTAAATGTGTTGGAAAGTAGACATCTTGGGCTTTCTAGCAATGATAATAGTCCATACTTTTTCTGAGATTTGTTGGCCCAAACAGGTGTTCCAAGTCAGCTCAAGAATTCTGGCGTAAAACGCCGGAACTGGCACAAGAATGGGAGTTAAACGCCCAAACTGGCACAAAAGCTGGCGTTTAACTCCATGAAAAGTCTCTACATGAAAATGCTTCAATGCTCAGCCCAAGCACACACCAAGTGGGTCCAAAAGTGGATTTTTATGTCATTTACTCATCTTTGTAAACACTAGGCTACTAGTTCTCTACAATAGGACCTTTTGCTATTGTATTTTCATCTTTTGATCATGTTTTTATGATTGAACCCTCTTTGGAAGGCTGGCCATTCGGCCATGCCTAGACCTTGTTCTTATGTATTTTCAATGGTGGTGTTTCTACACACCATAGATTAAGATGTGGAGCTCTGCTGTACCTCGAGTATTAATGCAATTACTATTGTTCTTCTATTCAATTCAGCTTATTCTTGTTCTACGATATCACTTGTTCCTCAACTTGATGAATGTGATGATCTGTGACACTCATCATCATTCTCACCTATGTACATGTGCCTGACAACCACCTCCGTTCTACCTTAGATTGAGTGGATATCTCTTGGATCCCTTAATCGGAATCTTCGTGGTATAAGCTAGAATTGATGGTGGCATTCAAAAGAATCTGGAAGGTCTAAACCTTGTCTGTGGTATTTTGAGTAGGATTCAAGGATTGAATGACTGTGACGAGCTTCAAACTCGCGATTGTGGGGCGTTAGTGACAGACGCAAAAGAATCACTGGATTCTATTCCGACATGATCGAGAATCGACAGCTGAATAGCCGTGCTGTGACAGAGCGCGTTGAGCATTTTCACTGAGAGGACGGGACTGTAGCCATTGACAACGGTGATGCCCAACATACAGCTTGCCATGGAAAGGAGTAAGAAGGATTGGATGAAGACAGTAGGAAAGCAGAGAGACGGAAGGGACAAAGCATCTCCATACGCTTATCTGAAATTCTCACCAATGAATTGCATAAGTATCTCTATCCTTATTTTGTGTTTTATGTTATCCTCCATAACCATTTGAGTTTGCCTAACTGAGATTTACAAGATGACCATAGCTTGCTTCATACCAACAATCTCCATGGGATCGACCCTTACTCGCGTAAGGTTTATTACTTGGACGACCCAGTGCACTTGCTGGTTAGTTGTGCGAAGTTGTGATAAAGAGTTGAGATTGCAATTGAGTGTACCATGTTGATGGCGCCATTGATGATCACAATTTCATGCACCAACCAGCTTAGCTTTCAGAGTCTCAAACGCCTGCAGACACGCCTTATCAAAGATAAATGGTGTGTCAGCAGCTAGCAGATTACTCTGAGGTTTTGCAATTTTTGAAAAATCTTTGATAAACCTTCTATAGAATCCTGCATGCCCCAGAAAGCTTCTGATTGCCTTAACATTGGCAGGTGGTGGTAATTTTTCAATTACCTCTACCTTAGCTTGATCCACCTCTATTCCCTTGTTCAAAATTTTGTGCCCAAGGACAATTCCTTCAGTCACCATAAAGTGACATTTCTCCCAGTTTAAAACTAGGTTAGTCTCTTGGCACCTCTTTAGAACAAGTGCTAGATGGTCAAGATAGGAGCTGAATGAGTCTCCAAATACTGAAAAGTCATCCATGAAGACTTCTAGAAATTTTTCCACCATATCAGAGAAATTAGAGAGCATGCACCTTTGAAAGGTTGCAGGTGCGTTGCACAGACCAAATGGCATCCTTCTGTATGCAAATACTCCAGATGAACATGTGAATGCTGTTTTCTCTTGATCCTGGGGATCTACTGAAATTTGATTATAACCTGAATATCCATCCAGAAAGCAGTAGTAATCATGACCTGCTAGTCTTTCTAGTATCTGGTCTATGAATGGTAAAGGAAAATGATCCTTTCTGGTAGCTGTATTGAGCCTTCTGTAATCAATACACATACGCCACCCTGTAACTATTCTTGTAGGAACCAGATTTTTTTCATTATAAACCACTGTCATGCCACCCTTCTTAGGGACGACTGGGACAGGGCTTACCCAGGGGCTATCAGAAATAGGATAAATAATCCCAGCCTCTAGTAATATAGTGACCTCCTTTTGCACCACCTCCTTCATGGCTGGATTCAGCCACCTCTGTGGTTAAACCACTGGCTTAGCGTCATCCTCCAATAGGATCTTGTGCATGCATCTGTCTGGGCTAATGCCCTTAAGATTACTGATGGACCACCCAAGAGCTGTCTTGTGTGTCCTCAGCACTTGAATTAGTGCTTCCTCTTCCTGTGGCTCTAAGGTAGAGCTTATGATTACAGGAAAAGTGTCACCTTCTCCCAGAAATGCATATTTCAAGGATGGTGGTAATGGTTTAAGCTCGGGTTTAGGAGGTTTCTCCTCTTCCTGAGGGATTTTTAGAGGTTCTATTATTCTCTCTGGTTCCTCCAGATCAGACTGAACATCTTTAAAGATATCCTCTAGCTCTGATTCGAGACTCTCAGTCATATTGATCTCTTCCACCAGAGAGTTAATAATATCAATGCTCATGCAGTCGTTTGAGGTGTCTGGATGCTACATAGCTTTGACAACATTCAACTTAAACTCGTCCTCATTAACTCTCAGGGTTAATTCCCCTTTTTGGACGTCAATGAGGGTTCGTCCAGTTGCTAGGAAAGGTCTTCCTAGAATGAGAGTTGCACTCTTGTGCTCCTCCATTTCAAGCACCACAAAGTCAGTGGGAAAGGCAAATAGCCCAACCTTGACAATCATTTCTTCAATCATGCCTGATGGGTATTTAATGGAGCCATCCACAAGTTGGAGACATATCCGGGTTGGTTTGACTTCTTCAGTCAAACCAAGCTTTTTGATAGTGGATGCAGGTATTAGGTTGATACTTGCTCCAAGATCACATAGAGCTTTCTTGGTACAAGTACCCTCTAATATGCATGGTATCATAAAGCTTCTGGGATCTTTAAGCTTTCTCTGGTAAGCTTTTCAGAATAACTGCACTGCATTCTTCAGTGAGGTAAACTTTTTCAGTTTCTCCCCAATCCTTCTTATGACTTAAGATCTCTTTCATGAACTTAGCATAAGAGGGTATTTGCTCAAGTGCCTCTGCAAACGGAATCTTTATTTCAAGAGTCCTGAGATAGTCTGCAAAGTGGGCAAATTGCTTATCCTGTTCCGCTTGGCGGAGTTTCTGAGGATAAGGCATTTTGGCTTTGTATTCCTCAACCTTAGTTGCTGCAGGTTTATTTCCTACATTTGTGGTTGGAGAAGCCTTTTTAGGGGGTTGTTATCAGCACTTGTATGTGTCTGATCCCTCACTAGCATTTGAATGCCAGGGTTGGAAGCTGGATTGGCATTGGATGCCAACTCGTTACCTGTTTCTGGCATTTGAACGCCAGAACTGAGCTTCCCTTGGGCGTTTAACGCCAACTCCTTGCCTGTTTGTGGCATTTGAATGCCAGAACTGAGCATGGGTTGGGCGTTTAACGCCAGCTCTCCACCTTTTTCTGGCATTTGAGCGCCAGAATTATTCCTCTCTGGGCTCTTACTGTCCTCAGAGGGATTTTGGGTAGCAGTTTATTCATTTCTTGGCTTCCTGCTTCCTTGAAGTGAGGTATTTAATGTTTTTCCACTTCTTAATTGAACTGCTTGTCACTCTTCTGTTATTTGTTTTGATAACTGCTGTTTTGTTTGCTTCAACTGTTCTTTCATATTCATATTAGCCATTCTTGTGTCTTGTAGTATCTCTTTGAATTCGGCTAGCTGTTTTGTTAGAAAATCTAATTGCTTATTGAATCCAGTAACTTGTTCTGCAGGACTGAGTTCAGCAGTTACTGTTTTAGCCTCTTCTTTCATGGAAGACTCACTACTTAGGTACAGATGCTGATTTTTGGCAACTGTATCAATGAGCTCTTGAGCTTCTTCAATTATCTTTCTCATGTGTATAGATCCACTAGCTGAGTGGTCCAAAGACATCTGAGCTTTCTCTGTAAGCTCATAATAGAATATGTCTAACTGCACCCACTCTGAAAATATTTCAGAGGGACATTTTCTTAATATCTCTCCCAGGCATCATAAAGAGATTCATTATCTCCTTGTTTAAAGCCTTGGATGTTCAGCCTTAGCTGTGTCATCCATTTTGGAGGGAAATATTGATTCAGAAATTTTTCTGACAGCTGTTTCCATGTCCTTATGCTAGCCTTAGGTTGGTTATTTAACCACCTCTTAGCTTGGTCTTTTAGAGCAAATAGAAACAGTAATAATCTGTAGACATCCTGATCTACTTTCTTATCATGTACTATGTCAGCAATTTGTAAAAACTGTGCCAAAAACTCTGTAGGTTCTTCTTATGGAAGACCGAAATACTGGCAGCTTTACTGCACCATGATAATGAGCTAAGGATTCAACTCAAAACTATTGACTCCAATGGAGGGTATACAGATACTACTCCCATATGAAGCAGTAGTGGGGTTAGCATATGACCCCAGAGTCCTTCTGGACTATTCATTTCCACTTAGATCCATGATGGAGAAAGGGAGATGACCTGGATTTATTTTATTTATTTTATTATATTTAAAAAAATTTGAAATAATAAAATAAAATAAAATAAAAACTACAATAAAAATAAAAAAAAGAATTCAAAATATTTTATGAGGATTTTCAAAAAAGTGAGGGGAGAGAAAGTGATTAGGATATTTTTGAAAAAGATATGATTTTAAAAATCTTAAAAGGATATGATTTGAAAAATTTTGACCAAGTCAACCGAAGTAATTTGAAAATTATGAGAAATTAAAGGAAAAGATATTTTTTATTTTTGAATTTTATTATGAAAGAGAAAAACACACAAAAGATACAAGACTTAAATTTTTTAGATCCAATGCTCCTTATTTTCGAAAATTTTGGAGGGAAAACACCAAGGCACACCAAACGTAAAAACTTTAAGATCAAAACACAAAGAAGACTCAAGAGCACTTTGAAGACTCACAAGAACAAAAGCGAGAACACCAAACTTAAAATTTTTAGAAAACCAAAATAAAATTTTCGAAAACTAAAGAAAAATTAACAAGAAAACACCAAACTTAAAATTTGGCACAAGATTTAATCAAAGAAAAATTATTTTTGAAAATATTTTAAAAAGAAGATACCCAATTACCAAGAACACAAGCACAATGCTCTAGCCAACTGAGCTATAAATTTAACATGTTTTAAAAACGTATTTTTAAAGGAAAATAAAAACTTGCAATTCGAAAATTGAAAGACAAAGAAAAGCATGCAATTGACACCAAACTTAAAATATGAAACTAAACTCAAATAAAAGACTCAAAGAAAAATTAAAAACTAATGAAAAAAATAATATTTTTGAAAGATTTCTAAAAGGAATAATAAAAGATGCAATCCTAGTGACTCTAAACTAAAAAAGACAAATTTTTCCTAATCTAAGTAAGAAGATAAACCGTCAATTGTTCAAACTCAAATAATCCCCGACAACGGCGGCAAAAACTTGGGGCACAAAATTGTAAATCACACTTTTCACAACTCGTACCACTAACCAGCAATTGCACTGGGTCGTCCAAGTAATACCATACGTGAGTAAGGGTCGAATCCCACGGAGATTGTTTGCTTGAAGCAAGCTATGGTTATCTTGTAACTCTTAGTCAGGATAATAATAATTCTCAGTTTTGATTGGTAGTAAATAAAAAACATGGATTAAATAATACTTGTTATGCAGTAATGGAGAATATGTTGGAGTTTTGGAGATGCTTTGTCTTTTGAATCTCCGCTTTTCCCTTGTCTTCTTCTTCACGCATGCAAGGTTCCTCCTATGGCAAGCTGTGTGTTGGGGGATCACCGTTGTCAATGGCTACCATCCGTCCTCTCAGTGAAAATGGTCCAGGTGCGCTGTCACTCATTCGGGAGCATCGCATTCATTCATTGCATTTGAGAAAGCCCATGAGTTAGGACTGAAGATTGTAACTTTAGGTTATGATCTAAGAGTGTATAATGCTACCCATGAAGCCATGGTGACTAGGCTAGGATGCCCAAAAGTTTCCTTTAGGTTCAAGCAGCGTGATTTTATTCATAATTTAGTCTGCTTGCTGATGATCGGTCTTGATCTTATCTTGGGATTGGACTGGTTATCTAAGAACCATGTTCTGCTAGATTGTTCTACAAAGTCGGTGTACTTTATGCCAGAAGATACTGAAGGGCCGGTCGTGGTGAATAATTATTACTTGAATTCGATGATAGTGAACTGTTCTGGAACCGAATGTCAGGGTATCATGTTGTTAACCGCAGGCGTTTCGGGTGATGATCAAAGGTTGGAACAGATTCCGGTTGTGTGTGAGTTTCCGGAAGTGTTTCTCGATGATATTGATGAGTTTCCACCTAACCGAGAGGTTGAGTTTGCTATTGAATTGGTGCCTGGGGTAGGCCCAATCTCAAGTGCTCCTTATAGGATGTCACCGTTAGAGATGAACGAGCTAAAGTCTCAGTTAGAGGATTTATTGGGAAAGAATTTTATACGACCAAGTGTCTCTCCGTGGGGTGCTCCAGTGTTACTGGTAAAGAAGAAGGATGGGAGTATGCAGCTCTGTGTGGATTACAAGCAGCTGAACAAGGTTACAATAAATAATAAGTACCCATTACCGAGAATTGATGATCTCATGGATCAGTTACAAGGAGCTGGAGTTTTCTCTAAGATCGATTTGCGATCCGGTTATCACCAGATAAGGGTAAGGGGTGAGGATATCCCTAAGACCGCTTTCAGGACTCGTTATGGTCATTACGAGTACACTGTAATGTCCTTTGGGTTGACGAACGCTCCTGCGGTATTCATGGATTACATGAATAGAGTTTTCCGTCCGTTTCTGGATAAATTCGTTGCTGTCTTCATTGATGACATACTGATTTACTCCAAGACTGAAGAAGAGCATGCGGAACACTTGAGGACCGTGTTGCAGATTCTAAAGGAGAAGAAACTTTATGCAAAACTGTCTAAGTGTGAGTTTAGGAAGAATGAGGTGAAGTTTTTGGGCCATGTAGTGAGTAAGAAGGGAATAGCCGTAGATCCAACTAAGGTGGAGGCTGTGATGGATTGGAAGCAACCAACCACCATAATAGAGATAAGGAGTTTTCTGGGTTTAGCTGGCTATTACCGAAGGTTTATCAAGGGCTTTTCACAGATAGCTTTGCCAATGACAAAGTTAACCCGCAAAGACACTCCGTTTGTTTGGACTCCTGAGTGCAAGGAAAGCTTTCAGACATTGAAGAAAAAGTTGACCACTGCACCTGTGTTAGTGTTACCCGAGCCGAATGAGCCATTTGAGGTGTATTGTGATGCCTCATTGAAGGATCTAGGGTGCGTGCTAATGCAGCATTATAATGTGGTGGCGTATGCCTCACGACAGTTGAGACCTCATGAAGTTAGTTACCTTATGCACGATTTGGAACTCGCTGCGATTGTGTTTGCCTTGAAGGTGTGGAGGCATTACCTCTATGGGGTTAAGTTCCAAGTTTTCTCTGATCATAAGAGCTTGAAGTACCTCTTTGATCAGAAAGAGCTTAATATGAGGCAGAGAAGGTGGATGGAATTGTTGAAGGACTACGACTTTGAGTTGCATTACCATCCGGGAAAGGCGAACGTAGTGGCGGATGCGTTAAGTCGGAAGTCGTTATATGCGGCTTGGATGATGCTTCAAGAGGAGAAGTTGCTCAAGGGATTCGAGAGTCTAAAAATTGGTGCTCAAGAAGTATCTGGATCCTTGTGTTTGAGCCGATTAGAAATCTCAAGTGACTTTAAGTCTGAACTCCTAAGGGCTCATCAAAATGATGAAGCGTTATGGAAGGTGTTACCGGCTATTGAGCAAGGAAAACAGTGGAGAGTGTCGGAAGAAAAAGATGGGTTATGGAGATTCAAGAGTAGGATCATTGTGCCAGATGTTGGCACTTTGAGGTAAGATATCTTAAAGGAGGCACACAAAAGCGGATTCTCCATTCACCCGGGAAGCACTAAGATGTACCATGATTTAAAGGCGATGTTTTGGTGGCCGGGTATGAAGAATGATGTGGCGGAATATGTTTCAAAGTGCTTAACTTGTCAAAAGGTAAAGATTGAACATCAAAGACCTTCCGGGATGTTGCAACCTTTAGAGATTCCACAATAGAAGTGGGAAAGTATTGCAATGGACTTTGTGTCGGGATTGCCAAGGACTAGGGCTGGTTTTGATGCTATTTGGGTGATTGTGGACCGACTGACGAAGTCAGCTCACTTTTTGCCCATTCGTATGACTTACACCCTTGAGGAGCTAGCACGGTTATACATAAAGGAGATTGTGAGACTTCATGGTGTACCTGCTACTATAATCTCTGATAGAGATCCTCGTTTCACTTCAAGGTTTTGGGGTGCATTTCAGAAAGCTTTTGGAACCCGATTAAGCTTGAGCACGGCTTACCATCCTCAAACAGATGGTCAATCCGAGAGGACAATCCAAACACTGGAGGATATGTTGAGAGCTTGTGTTTTGGACCAACCGGCGAGTTGGGATCGGTATATGCCATTGGTGGAGTTTGCATACAATAATAGTTAGCATGCGAGCATCGGAATGGCTCCGTATGAGGCCTTGTATGAGAGGAAATGTCAATCTTCGCTATGTTGGTATGAAGCTGGAGAGAAAAGCTTGTTAGGGCCAGAAATGATAGCTGAGACTACTGAACAAGTCAAGAAAATCCGTGATAGGATGCTGCGGCGCATAGTCGTCAAAATAGTTATGCCGATCAGAGGCAAAAGCCCTTAGAATTTAAGGAAGGAGATCATGTTTTCCTTATGGTTACCCCGACTACAGGAGTAGGTAGGGCGATTAAGGCAAAGAAGTTGAATCCTCGATACATTGGTCCATTTCAGATCCTGGAGAGGATTGGACCGGTGGCGTATCGGATGGCTCTACCACCTCATTTTTCAAATCTGCACGACGTGTTTCATGTGTCGCAGCTTCGGAAGTACACTCCTGATGCTAGCCATGTGTTAGAACCTGAGTCGGTTCAGTTAAGGGAAGATTTGACGCTTCTAGTGGCTCCGGTCATAATTGATGATACTAGTATCAAACGGTTGCGTGGAAAAGAGGTTTCATTAGTCAAAGTGGCATGGAGTCGAGGCGGTGTTGAGGAACACACTTGGGAACTTGAGTCGGAGATGCGAACGGATTATCCGCATTTATTCTCAGGTATTTGCATTTGAATTTTGTGGGCAAAATTCCCAATTAGGTGGGTAGAATGTAAAACCCGGTTAATTAACGGCTAATTAGCCTATAAATGAGAATTTATTCTAGAAAGCCCAAAATGTGATTTTTGTGGCTAAATATGATAGAGGAGATTGAGACGAGAATTTCGGTACCAGTTTTATAGAATTCGGGCCAAGATTGGACCGAACGGGCCAAACCGGGCCAACCGGACCCAAAGTGGGCCCTTGGCCCAGCATAACTAAACCAAAACCCTAGTTTTCAGCATTCTCTCTCCTCACTAAACACACTCACATGCTAAAAATGGAGGCCATGGAGGGAAGAACACTCTCTCAAGTTCTTTCTCTCACTTGATCTTCAAACCACCATAACTTTTGATATAGAGCTCCGATTGCCGCTCCGTTTGTGGGCACATGTTCACCGTGAAGAGCTCTACAAAACCCATACAATTAATCTTGAGGTAAGCTACGTTTTGCTCTTCGAAATTCCAGCCTTGTTTTCGAGTTTTATGAGCAAAAATGTTGAGATTTTGGGCTCTTTGATGTTATAAGACCCAACTCTCGTGAAGGAGAAGGTTAATCTTGTCTCCTTGGACCTTGGGTGTGGTAAGATTCTCAACCCTAGTGTAATTTTGTTGTTCTATGATGTTTGGGTATTGAGATGTTGTGTATGGGTATGATGATTGTGGCTTAGGTTGTGTATTTGTGAATATTGGAGCTTGATTTGGTGATATTGAAAAGCTTGGAAAGGGTTTGGTGGTGAAAAATCTGTTCTTGGAGGTGTTGAGGCCTTGAGAGGTTGTGCATAAGTGATTTGGAAGTGCTCCGGTTGAGCTTGGAAAATCGGCTAAGGTATGGTTTCGGTTTCCCGTATCTAATATGTAATGTGGTAGGAAATACTTAGGCTAGAGGCCCTAAGATAGGCATTGAATTGTTGATGTTGTTGAATGGTTGATATATATGATGTGGTCATATATGTGATGATGATTATTGATGCCTTGATGGTATGATGTATGAGAAATATATGTTATGATATATGCTTGATGATTGATTATGGTTGAATTGTGGGTGGAACCATGTTGATGGTGAGTATGATATTGATTGTGTAAAATGATGATTTATTGGAATTGATGTTGTTGAGAATTGGCATGAGGAAGAGTATATGATATGTCAATATATTTGAGTTTGAGCCACTTGGGTAAAGTGGGTTAAAATGATGAGATAGTGATTTTGACAAATTGTGGTAAAGTGTCAATGTGTGAGATGAGGATGCTTGATGTTGAAATTGATATATTTTGATTGATTTCAAAGAAAAGGGATGAAAAGGGCATGTTTCGATTTATTTTGAAAAGAGTTGGAAATGGCTTGTTTTGAAAATGGCACTTTGTGGTTTTTATGAAAAATATGGTTTTTGGGCATACTTTGGTGGGACATAACTTGGACTACGGATCTCTGTTTTGTACCAAATCTATTTAGAAATGAAATTGGATCTGGGATGTCCATGCCGTTCGAAGAACGGGTGAAAAACGATTAAAAATGAGAAAGTTATGTCCGTTGGAAGATTGGGGTTTAAATTGGTGAATTCTGCAGCTTTTAACTTAGAAAATTTTTAGCAGAATGGCCCCTTGCGCGTGGGCGCACTTGGCGCATACGCGTCGTTCTTCCAGAAAGCGCCATCCACGCGTGCGCGTGATGTGCGCGGGCGCGCCGATGTGCTGCACCCAATGCCCAGCCATTTTTCAGAGAGTTATGCCAGAACTGTGCCAGTTTTGTGCCTGGGTCACGAGAGTACCCACGCGTACGCGTGGTTGACGCGTGCACTTCGCTTGACTAGTTTTCAATCAATGTGTTAGCGTGCATGACGCTTGCGCGTCGATGGGTTTTCGAGGCCATCCACGCGTGCGCGTGGAGTGCGCGTACGCGTGGATCTGTTTTCATCCCAATGTTGATTTTTGAGTTTTAAAAGCCAAATTTCATACTTCTAAGCCTCCGATCTCACCACTTATGTCTTAAATCATTATGATATGTCTAGCTATGAGAAGAAGGGCTAGTGAATGTGGCAACTTGCGAGTGAAGCAAGGGAAAAATGGATGATCAATGAGGATCAAGCATGAATATGTGAGATGCGGAGGATGGTGGTGGAAGTGCTTGTTATGCCATGGGCCGAAAGACTGTAATTGTTGATGAAATAGCTGGTTATGGATTTAACCGTGAGCCGGGTGGCTGGTTATGGATTTAACCGTGAGCCGGATGGCTGGATTATTACCGTGTTACGGCGGGGCCATGATTATGGCTATGTATAAACGCATACATATATGCTGTTGAATGAATTGTGAAAGTTGCACTTCCATTATCGGAGATGAGAGTTTCCCTGGGAGAAAGCAGTGGCTAGCCACCACGTGCTCCAGGTCGAGACTTGAAGCTCTTTTGACCTATGTCGTCAGGGTGGCCGGGCACTGTGAAATTCCCAAACGAGCTCACCCCCAAAAATATTCACCAGTGATGGTGATGGATAAATATTCACCAGTGATGGTGATGGATAAATATTCACCAGTGAGGGTGATGGATATGGATCATGATTATGATCAAGTTTACTTTGAGTATGACTCAAGTTAGGGACACACGACAGAGGGACAGTCCAATGGTTAACTGCCAGGACTTGTCGGGTTGGCTCTATAACCGACAGATGATATCATCAGCCACTAGGGACAGGCATTCATCATATGCATACTATATGAATTGTTTGAGATTGCCTATTTGACTGCATATTACTTGCTAATTGTCTAACTGCCTTATTTGTCCCTATTTATATATTTCTTGTCTGATATAACTGTGTTTGCTACATTATACTCCTGTTGGTGGTTGGGAGGTTTGAAAGAATTGGAAAGGGAAGTATTAGTTAGACTGAAGAATCTTTAGTCAGATGCCCTTATATGGTTTAGCTTGTTTATAAGCTTTGAATTATCTGGAGGAAGTTCTAGGATTGCCTTCGGCTTTCCTCTATTATTATGTATTATATATGTGGAAGCTGTTACCATGCTGGGGACCTCTGGTTCTCACCCATGCGGATTTTGTGGTTTTCAGATGCAGGACGTGAGGTTTCCCGCTGAGGCATGCTGGAGACTTCTATAATTGCGAAGATCCTTTGTTCTCAGGGCTATGTTTTGGTTTATATGTTTTGCTTAGATACTTTTATCTCCATTAAATAATACAACTGTGATGACTCCTCTTATGGGAGATTTTGGAGAATAGGTTTTATGTATTTGTGTCCCTTTGGGTTTCCTTTGGCGTTTTCCTTATTTTATCATATGTATATATTGTTATGCTCAGACCGGTTATCTTCGCAGCCGGATCTTGAGTCTTGATATTCCTGTTTTTGACACTCCTTTGTATATATATATAATCTCGCGTTGGTTTATCCTTGCTTGTTATGTTATCGATCGGAGTGTTGCACTTTAGAATTGCGATTTTTTGTTTACCCCTATTTCTACAAAGGCTCCTAGTTATAATCAGTCATTCATACTACTATACGTACTAATTTTTATTTTAGAGGTCGTAATACCTTGCCATCTCTGAATTATGACTTAAGCATAAGACTCTGTATGGTAGGGTGTTACATTAGCGCCAAGTTTTTCTGATCCGTCAACAACACCAAGTTTTTGGCGCCGTTGCCGGGATTGTTCGAGTATGGACAACTGACGGTTCATCTTGTTGCTCAGATTAGGTAATTTTCTTTTTATTTTCCTTTCAAAAAAGTTTTCAAAAATTTTTCTTTATTTTCGAAAAAAAAATAATAAAAATACAAAAAAATCATAAAATCATAAAAACCAAAAATATTTTGTGTTTCTTGTTTGAGTCTTTAGTCAATTTTTAAGTTTGGTGTCAATTGCATGCTTTAAAAATTTTTCTTGCATTTTTCGAAAATTCATGCATTCATGGTGTTCTTCATGATCTTCAAGTTGTTCTTGACAAGTCTTCTTGTTTGATCTTGATGTTTTCTTGTTTTGTGTTGTATGTTGTTTTTCATATGCATTTTTGCATTCATAGTGTCCATGCATTAAAGAATTCTAAGTTTGGTGTCTTGCATGTGTTCTTTGCATCAAAAATTTTTCAAAAATATGTTCTTGATGTTCATCATGATCTTCAAAGTGTTCTTAGTGTTCATCTTAACATTTATAGTGTTCTTGCATGCATAATTGGTTTTGATCCAAAATTTTCATGTTTTGGGTCATTGTGTTTTTCTCTCTCATCATTGAAAATTTAAAAATTAAAAAAATATCTTTTCCTTATTTCACTCCAAATTTTTTAAAATTTGAGTTGACTTGGTCAAAAATTTTTAAAATTAGTTGTTTCTTACAAGTCAAGTCAAATTTTCAATTTTAAAAAAATCTTATCTTTTTAAAACTTTTTCAAAAATTAAATCTTTTTCATTTTTCTTATTAATTTTTGAAAATTCTTTAAAATGTTTTTCAAAAAAAACTTTTTCTTAATTTGATCTTAATTTTTGAAATTATGATAACAATTAATATGATTGATTCAAAAATATGAAGTTTGTTACTTTCTTGTTAAGAAAGGTTCAATCTTTAAATTCTAGAACCATATCTTTTAGTTTCTTGTTAGTTAAGTAATTAATTTTAATTTTAAAAATTAAATCTTTTTCAATCCTATCTTTTTATCAAATCTTCTTATCTTATTTTTTTATCATATCTTTTTCAAAATTTTATCTTTTTCAAAAAAATTTGATTTCAAAATATCTTATCTAACTTCTTATCTTCTTATCTGTTCAAATTTGATTTTAATATCTTTTTCAACTAACTATTTGACTTTTTGTTTGTTTCTTATCTTTTTCAAAACCACCTAACTACTTTTCCCTCTTTAATTTTTAAAAATATCTCATCTCTTTTTCAAAAATTATTTTTAATTGTTTTAAATTTTAATTTTAATTATATCTTATCTTTAATTTTCGAAAATCATTAACTACGTTTTCAAAATTATTTTCGAATTCTCCCTCTCTTCTCTTCTTCTATTTAATTATTTATTTACTAACACTTCTCTTCACCTCTCTTCATCTCCAATCACTGCCTCTATCCTCACCCTTGTGATTGGATTATCCACTCTTATTCCTTTCTTCTTCTACTAATAATAAGGATCCTCTTTGTCCAGATATAGAAGATTCCTCTTCCTTTTTCTTTTTCTCTTCTCTTTCATATGAGCAGGAATAAGGAAAAAGGAATCTTTGTTGAAACTGATCCAGAACCTGAAAGGACTCTGAAAAGGAAACTAAGAGAAGCTAAATTACAACAATCCAGAGGCAACCTTTCTGAAATTTTTGAACAAGAGAAGGAGATGGCAGCCGAACCCAACAACAATAATGCAAGGAGGATGCTTGGTGATTTTACTAAACCAACGTCCAAGTTTGATGGAAGAAGCATCTCAATTCCTGCCATTGGAGCAAACAATTTTGAGCTGAAACCTCAATTAGTTGCTTTGATGCAACAGAACTGCAAGTTTCATGGACTTCCATCTGAAGATCCTTATCAGTTTTTAACTGAGTTCTTGCAAATTTGTAAGAATGTTAAGACAAATGGAGTTGATCCTGAAGTCTACAGGCTCATGCTTTTCCCTTTTGCTGTAAGAGACAGAGCTAGAACATGGTTGGACTCACAACCTAAAGATAGCCTGGACTCCTGGGATAAGCTGGTCACGACCTTCTTGGATAAATTCCTTCCTCCTCAAAAGTTGAGCAAGCTTAGAGTGGATGTTCAGACCTTCAAGCAAAAAGATGGTGAATCCCTCTATGAAGCTTGGGAAAGATACAAGCAAATGACCAAAAAGTGTCCTTTTGACATGTTTTCAGAATGGACCATATTAGATATATTCTATTATGGTCTATCTGAGTTTTCCAAAATGTCATTGGACCATTCTGTAGGTGGATCAATTCACTTAAAAGAAAATGCCTGCAGAAGCTCAAGAACTTATTGACATGGTTGTAAATAACCAATTCATGTACACTTCTGAGAGGAATTCTGTGAATAATGGGATGCCTCAGAGGAAGGGAGTTCTTGAAATTGATGCTCTGAATGCCATATTGGCTCAAAACAAAGTGTTGACTTAGCAAGTCAACATGATTTCTCAAAGTCTGAATGGATGGCAAAATGCATCCAACAGTACTAAAGAGGCAACTTCTGAAGAAGCTTATGATCCTGAGAACCCTGCAATAGCAGAGGTAAATTACATGGGTGAACCTTATGGAAACACCTATAATTCATCATGGAGAAATCATCCAAATTTCTCATGGAAGGATCAACAAAAGCCTCAACAAGGCTTTAATAATAGTGGAAGAAACAGACTAAGCAATAACAAGCCTTTTCCATTATCTTCTCAGCAACAGACAGAGAATTCTGAGCAGAGCCCCTCTAATTTAGCAAATTTAGTCTCTGATCTGTCTAAGGCCACTTTAAGTTTCATGAGTAAAACAAGGTCCTCCATCAGAAATTTGGAGGCACAAGTGGGCCAGCTGAGTAAGAAAGTCACTGAAACTCCTCCCAATACTCTCCCAAGCAATACAGAAGAGAATCCAAGAGGAGAGTGCAAGGCCATTGATGTAATCAATATGGCCGAATGCACAAGGGAGGAGAAGGACAAAAATCCTAGTAAGGAAGACCTTCTAGGACGTCTCTCAAACGAGAAGGAGTTCCCTATTGAGGACCTAAAGGAATCTGAGGCTCATATAGAGACCATAGAGATTCCACTAAATCTCCTTCTGCCATTCATGAGCTCTAAAGACTATTCTTCCTCAGAAGAGTATGAAGATGTGACTGGAGAGCAAGTTGCTCAATATCTAGGAACCATCATGAAGCTGAATGCCAAGTTGTTTGGTAATGAAACTTGGGAAGGTGAACCTCCCTTGCTCATTAGTGAACTAGATACATGGGTTCAGAAAACTTTACCTCAAAAGAGACAAGATCCTGGTAAATTCTTAATACCCTGTACCATAGGCACCATGACCTTTAACAAGGCTCTGTGTGACCTGGGGTCAGGCATAAATCTTATGCAACTCTCTGTAATGGAGAAACTGGGGATCATTGAGGTACAACCTGCCTTATTCTTATTACAATTGGCAGACAAGTCAGTAAGACAAGCTTATGGATTAGTAGAGGACGTGTTGGTAAAGGTTAAAAGCCTTTACATTCCTGCTAATTTTATAATCTTAGACACTAGGAAGGAGGAGGATGAATGCATCATTCTTGGAAGACCTTTTCTAGCCACAGTAGAAGCTGTGATAGATGTTAATAGAGGAGAATTAGTCCTTCAATTGAATGGGGACTACCATGTGTTTAAGGCACACGGCTATCCTTCTGTAATAAGGGAGAGTAAGCATGCAGAGCTTCTCTCAGTACAGAGTCAAACAAAGCCCCCACAATCAAACTCTATGTTTGGTGTTGGGAGGCCACAAGCAAACTCTAAAGTTGGTGTTGAATCCCCACAAACAAACTCTAAGTTTGGTGTTGGGACTATACAACATTGACCTGATCACCTGTGTGGCTCCATGAGAGCCCACTGTCAAGCTATTGACATTAAAGAAACGCTTGTTGGGAGGCAACCCAATTTTTATTTATCTAATTTTATTTTTATTTAATTGTTATTTTGTGTTTTAGTAGGTTCATGATCATGTGGAGTCACGAAAAAAATATTAAAATTAAAAATAGAATAAAAAACAGCAGAAGATAAATCACACCCTGGAGGAAGGACCTACTGGCATTTAAACGCCAGTAAGGAGCATCTGGCTGGCGTTCAACGCCAGAACAGAGCATGGAGCTGGCGCTGAACGCAAGAAACAAGCATGGAACTGGCGTTCAATGCTAGAAACATGCTGCAGATGGGCATTGAACGCCCAGAACATGCATCACCTCGGCGTTTAAACGCCAGAATTGCATGCAAATGCATTGTACATGCCTAATTGGTGCAGGGATGTAAATCCTTGACACCTCAGGATCTATGGATCCCACAGGATCATCTCAGGATCTGTGGACCTCACAAGATCTCCACTTACCTTACACTTTTTCTCTCCATTCACGGTCATCCCTTCTGTTTTTCACCACTCACATCCATCCATCTCTTCCCCACCCAAACCCACCCTACATAGCTGAATACACATCTCTCTCCCTCTCCTCCATATCTTCTTCTTCTTCTTCTTCTATTATTTCTTCTTTTGCTCTAGGGCGAGCAACATTTTAAGTTTGGTGTGGTAAAAGCATAGCTTTTTGTTTTTCCATAACCATTGATGGCACTTAAGGCCAAAGAAACCTCTAGAAAGAGGAAAGGGAAGACAAAAGCTTCCACCTCCGAGTCATAGGAGATGGAGAGATTCATCTAAAGGGTCTATATCTCAGTGGTAGAACATTTGACTGCAAATCAAGAGATCCCTGAGATACCTCAGGGGATAAATTTTCCTCCGCACAATTATTGGGAGCAACTAAGGATAGGAGCACCAAAATCACTAGGGATCATGCAACAGAAGCAAGGAAGAAACATAGAGGAGCTCAAAGAGCACCATTGGTCCTTCAAGAAGAAAGCACCACCATCACTAAGCTGGACTCATTCCTTGTTCTTAATTTTTTTTCTGTTTTTCTTTTTTTATGCTTTATGTTTGTTTATGTTTTGTGCCTCTACATCATAATCATTAGTATTTAGTAACTATGTCTTAAAGCTATGAATAATTCCATTAATCCTTCACCCATCTTAAATGAAAAATGTTTTTAATTCAAAAGAACAAGAAGTACATGAGTTTCGAATTTATCCTTGAATTTAGTTTAATTATATTGATGTGGTGACAATACTTTGCTTTCTGAATGAATGCTTGAACAGTGCATATTTTTTATCTTGTTGTTTATGAATGTTAAAATTGTTGGCTCTTGAAAGAATGATGAACAAAGAGAAATGTTATTGATGATCTGAAAAATCATAAAATTGATTCTTGAAGCAAGAAAAAGCAGGGAAAAACAAAAGGCATGCGAAAAAAAGGGTGGAAAAAAATAGAAAGAAAAAGAAAAAGCAAGCAGAAAAAGCCAATAGCCCTTAAAACCAAAAGGCAAGGGTAAAAAGGATCCAAGGCTTTGAGCATCAATGGATAGGAGGGCCCAAGGAAACAAATCCAGGCCTAAGCGGCTAAATCAAGCTATCCCTAACCATGTGCTTGTGTCATGAAGGTCCAAGTGAAAAGCTTGAGACTGAGTGGTTAAAGTCGTGATCCAAAGCAAAAAGAGTGTGCTTAAGAGGTCTGGACACCTTTAACTGGGGACTCTAGCAAAGCTGAGTCACAATCTGAAAAGGTTCACCTAGTTATGTGTCTGTGGCATTTATGTATCTGGTGGTAATACTGGAAAACAAAGTGCTTAGGGCCACGGCCAAGACTCATAAGTAGCTGTGTTCAAGACTCAACATACTTAACTAGGAGAATCAATTAACACTATCTAAACTCTGCGTTCCAAGAGAAGCCAATCATTCTAAACTTCAAAGGATGAAGTGAGATGCCAAAACTGTTCAGAAGCAAAAAGCTACAAGTCCTGCTCATTGATATTTTGGAATTTATAGTATATTCTCTTCTTTTTATCCTAATTGATTTTCAGTTGCTTGGGGACAAGCAACAATTTAAGTTTGGTGTTGTGATGAGCGGATAATTTATATACTTTTTGGCATTGTTTTTAGGAATTTTTAGTATGATTTAGTTACTTTTAGGGATGTTTTCATTAGTTTTTATGCTAAATTCATATTTCTGGACTTCACTATGAGTTTATGTGTTTTTCTGTCATTTCAGGTAATTTTTGGCTGAAATTGAGAGACCTGAGCAAAACTCTGATAGGAGGCTGACAAAGGACTGCTGATGCTGTTGGAATCTGACCTCCCTGCACTCGAAATGAATTTTCTGGAGCTACAGAACTCTAAATGGCGCGCTCTCAACGGCGTTAGAAATAGACATCCAGAGCTTTCTAGCAATATATAATAGTCCATACTTTGTTCGAGATTAGACGATGTAAACTGGCGCTCAACGCCAGTTCCATGCTACATTCTGGAGTCAAACGCCAGAAACACGTCACGAACCAGAATTGAACGCCCAAAACACGTTACAACTTGGCGTTCAACTCCAAGAGAAGCCTCAGCTCATGGATAGATCAAGCTCAGCCCAAGCACACACCAAGTGGGCCCCGGAAGTGAATTTATGCATCAATTACTTACCTCAATAAACCCTAGTAGCTAGTTTAGTATAAATAGAACTTTTTACTAGTTTATTAGATATTGGGGATTGTATTATTCAAATCTTTGGACGTTTAGTTCTTAGATCTGGGGGCTGGCCATTTAGCCATGCCTGGACCTTTTACTTATGTATTTTCAACGCTGGAGTTTCTACAAGTCACAGATTAAGGGTGTGGAGCTCTGCTGTACCTCAAGTTTTAATGCAATTACTACTATTTTCTATCCAATTCGATTTATTCCTGTTCTAAGATATTCGTTGCACTTCAACTTGATGAATGTGATGATCCATGACACTTATCATCATTCTCACCTATGAACGCGCATGACTGACAACCACTTCCATTCTACCTTAGACCGGGCGCATATCTCTTGGATTCCTTGATCAGAATCTTCGTGGTATAAGCTAGAATTGATGGCGGCATTCATGGGAATCCGGAAAGTCTAACCTTGTCTGTGGTATTCCGAGTAGGATTCCGGTATTGAGTGACTGTGACGAGCTTCAAACTCTTGAAGGCTGGGCGTTAGTGACAGACACAAAAGAATCACTGGATTCTATTCCAACCTGATTGAGAACCGACAGATGATTAGCCGTGCTGTGACAGAGCATTTGGACCATTTTCACTGAGAGGATGGGATGTAGCCATTGACAACGGTGATGCCCTACATACAACTTGCCATAGAAAGAAGTGATAAAAAAGTGGAAGGAAGAAGTAGAAAAGCAGAGATTTAGAAGGAACACAGCACCTCCATACACCTATCTGAAATTCCCACCATTGAATTACATGAGTAACTTTATCTTTATTTTCTGTTTATTTTATTATCTTTATTTAAACCAATAATCTCTTAATCCAATTAAATCCGCCAGACTGGGATTTACAAGATGACCATAGCTTTCTTCATACCAACAATCTCTGTAGGATCGACCCTTACTCACGTAAGGTATTACTTGGACGACCCAGTACACTTGCTCGACAAAGTGTGATTCATGTTTGAGAGCACCAAGCCTTTGGAGCCATTGTTGATGATCACAATTTCATCCACCAATAAGAGGTTAGATAAGATATTTTAAAATCAAATTTTTGAAAAAGATATGATATAAAAGATAAGATAAAAAGATATAAAAAAAGATATGACTTTTAAGAAAAAGATATTTTGAAAAAGATTAAATTTTTAAAATTAAAATTAATTACTTAACTAACAAGAAACTAAAAGATATGATTTCTAGAATTTAAAGATTGAACCTTTCTTAACAAGAAAGTAACAAACTTCAAATTTTTGAATCAATCACATTAATTGTTAGTGTAATTTCAAAAATTTGAAATAAAATTAAGAAAAAGATTTTGAAAATAATTTTAAAATTTTCAAAATTAATAAGATAAAAATGAAAAATATTTGATTTTTGAAAAAAATTTTTGAAAAGATAAGATTTTTAAAATTGAAAATTTGACTTGACTTGTAAGAAACAACTAATTTTAAAAATTTTTGACTAAGTCAACTCGAATTTTCGAAAATTATGAGAAAATTAAGGAAAAGATATTTTTTTATTTTTGAATTTTTAATAATGAGAGAGAAAAACATAAAAATGACCCAAAACATAAAAATTTTGGATCAAAACACAAGATGCATGCAAGAACACTATGAGTGTCAAGATAAATACCAAGAACACTTTGAAGATCATGATGAACATCAAGAACATATTTTTGAAAAATTTTTGATGCAAAGAAAACATGCAAGACACCAAACTTAGAATTCTTTAATGCATGGATAATATGAATGCAAAAATGCATATGAAAAACAATAAAAGACACAAAACAAGAAAACATCAAGATCAAACAAGAAGATTTACCAAGAACAACTTGAAGATCATGAAGAACACTATGAATGCATGAATTTTTCGAAAAATGCATAATAATTTTTAAAACATGTAATTGACACCAAACTTAAAAATTGACTCAAGACTCAAACAAGAAACCAAAAATATTTTTGATTTTTATGATTTTATGATTTTTTTGTATTTTCTTAATAAATTTTTCGAAAATATTCTTTAGAAAAACTAAAATAAAGAAAATTTTTTTTGCATGATTTTTGAAAACTTTTTGAAAAGAAAATTACCTAATTTGAGCAACAAGATGAACCGTTAGTTGTCCAAACTCGAGCAATCCCCGGCAACGGTGCCAAAAACTTGGTGCACGAAATTGTGATCATCAACAATGGCGCCAAAAACTTGGTAGCGCTCTCAAACGTGAATCAAACTTAGTCACAACTCCGCACAACTAACCAGCAAGTGCACTGGGTCGTCCAAGTAATACCTTACGTGAATAAGGGTCGATCCCACGGAGATTGTTGGTATGAAGCAAGCTATGGTCATCTTGTAAATCTCAGTTAGGCGGATAGTAAATGTTATGGAGTTTTTGAATAATAATAAATAATAAACATAAAATAAAGATAGAGTTACTCATGTAATTCAACGGTGGAAATTTTAGATAAGTATCTAGAGATGCTTGTCCCTATTGGATCTCTGCTTTCTTGCTACCTTCCTTTAATCCTTCTTATTCCTTTCCATGGAAAGCTGTATGTAGGGCATCACCGTTGTCAATGGCTACATCCCATCCTCTCAGTGAAAATGGTCCAAATGCTCTGTCACAGCACGGCTAATCATTTATCGGTTCTCGATCATGTTGGAATAGAATCCCTTGATTCTTTTGCTTTTGTCATCACGCCCCACAATCGCAAGTTTGAAGCTCGTCACAGTCATTCAATCCCGGAATCCTACTCAGAATACCACAGACAAGGTTAGACTTTCCGGATTCCCATGAATGCCGCCATCAATTCTAGCTTATACCACGAAGATTCTGATTAAGGAATCCAAGAGATATGCGCCCGGTCTAAGGTAGAACGGAAGTGGTTGTTAGTCACACGTTCATAGGTGAGAATGATGATGAGTGTCACGAATCATCACATTCATCATGTTGAAGTGCAATGAATATCTTAGAATAATAACAAGCGGAATTGAATAGAAAGTAGTAGTAATTGCATTGAGACTTGAGGTACAGCAGAGCTCCACACCCTTAATCTATGGTGTGTAGAAACTCCACCGTTGAAAATACATAAGTGATGTAGGTGCATGCATGGCCGAATGGCCAGCCCCCAAACATGATCGAAGGATCAAAAATACAATCCAGGATGAAAATACAATAGTAAAATGAACTATTTATAATAAACTAGCTACTTAGGGTTTACAGAAGTAAGTAATTGATGCAGAAATCTACTTCCGGGGCCCACTTGGTATGTGCTTGGGCTGAACTTGAATGTTACACGTGCAGAGGCTTTTATTGGAGTTGAACGCCAAGTTGTAACGTGTTTCTGGCGTTCAACTCTGGTTCGTGATGTGTTTCTGGCGTTTGCCTCCAGAATGCAGCATGGAACTGGAATTGAGCGCCAATTTATGTCATCAAATCTCAAATAAAGTATGGACTATTATATATTTCTGGAAAGCTCCGGATGTCTACTTTCCAACGCCGTTAAGAACGCGCCAGTTAGAGTTCTGTAGCTCCAGAAAATCCATTTTGAGTGCAGGGAGGTCAGATTCCAATAGCATCAGCAGTCCTTTGTCAACTTTCTTATCAGAGTTTTGCTCAGGTCCCTTAATTTCAGCCAGAAAATACCTGAAATCATAGAAAAACACACAAACTCATAGTAAAGTCTAGAAATGTGAATTTAACATAAAAACTAATGAAAACATCTCTAAAAGTAGTTAGATCATACTAAAAACTACCTAAAAACAAAGCCAAAAAGCGTATAAATTATCCGCTCATCAATAGTGTTATTGATTCTCCTAGTTCAGTATGTTGATTCTTGAACACAACTTCTTTATGAGTCTTGGCCATGGCTCTAAGTACTTTGTTTTCCAGTATTACCACCGGATACATAAATGCCACAGACACATAACTGGGTGAACCTTTTCAGATTATGACTTAGCTTTGCTAAAGTCCCCAATTAGAGGTGTCCAGAGTTCTTAAGCACACTCTTTTTTGCTTTGGATCATGACTTTAACCATTCAGTCTCAAACTTTTCACTTGGACCTTCATGCCATAAGCACATGGTTAGGGACAGCTTGATTTAGCCACTTAGGCCAGGATTTTATTCCTTTGGGCCCTCCTATCCATTAATGCTCAAAGCCTTGGATCTTCTTTACTCTTGCCTTTTGGTTTAAAGGGCTATTGGCTTTTTTTGCTTGTTTTTTTCTTTTTCTTTCTTTCTCTCTTCTTTTTTTTCGTCATTTTTTTCGCTACTTTTTTTTTCTTTTTCACTGCTTTTTCTTGCTTCAAGAATCAATTTCATGATTTTTTAGATTATCAATAACATTTCTCTTTGTTCATCATTCTTTCAAGAGCCAACACTTTTAACATTCATAAACTTCACTTTCAAAAATATGCACTGTTCAAGCATTCATTTAGAAAAACAAAAAGTATTGCCACTACATCAAAATAATTAAACTAATTTCAAGATAAAATTTGAAATCCAAGTACTTCTTGTTCTTTTGTAACTAGGCACATTTTTTATTTAAGAGAGGTTAAGGATTCATGGAATTATTCATAGCTTTAAGGCGTAGACGCTAGACACTAATGATCATGTAGTAAAGACACAAACATAGACAAATATAAAGCATCAAATTTGAAAAACAGAAAAATAAGAACAAGGAAATCAAAGAACGGGTCCACCTTAGTGATGGCGACTAGTTCTTCCTCTTGAAGATCCAATGGAACGCCTGAGCTCCTCTATGTCTCTTCCTTGCCTTTGTTGCTCCTCCTTCATAGCTCTTTGATCTTCTCTAATCTCATGGAGAATGATGGAGTGCCCTTGGTGCTCCACCCTTAGTTGGTCCATGTTGTAACTTAAGCCTTCCAAAGAGGTGTTGAGTTGCTTCCAATAGTTATGTGGAGGAAAATACATCCCTTGAGGCATTGACGTGGTGAAAATTGGCGAGTTAAGAAATTATTATAAGAGATACCTTGCAAGTACAGTCCTTAACCAGCTGAAAATCCGCTTATCAATTTAGAAGGGTTGTCACAATATTGAAATTAAAATACTGGGAGTATGAATCCCAGGTCGTCTCCCAACGAGTTGCAGAAAGATGTGCTATTTTATTAATCAGGTGTTTTAAAAAATGGTTGAGTTGGTAAACAGGAAATTAAATCAGAGAATTTAGATAATTTAAATAAAAGCCTTGACTGGAAGTAGATTAGTTGGAAGCCCTATTCTTGTTGAAGTACTCTCAAGATTAACTATTAATTGAACGTTGCTTTGCTTAGTTATCCCTTACTAGGTAAAGGAAAGTCAAGCAAGTTGGAAAGCTATTTCTAGTCACAAGTCCTAATCCTCTCCCTTGGGAAGGACTAGTGTCAATGACTAGAGGGTGATCCAACAACAGACCCAATTACAATTTTTTTCTCTTGAGTAATCCAACTCAAGGTTTCCTTTCAATCATCTCCCAATCAATTTATGGAACTACTCACTGATCATAATTATAAACTTCACAGAATCAATGGGGAAAATAAAAGAAGACATAATAAATAATGATAAAAGGGATTAATTAAAAATAAAAATAGTTCTGTATTAATAATTTGTGAAAATAATCCAATGTCAACTCTGGAGGAATTAGGAATATGGAAGAATAAATGAAAAGTAAAATAACAAACTATAGTGACTAGTACCGGAGGTAGACTCTTCTCCAAAGCTAAAGCCAAAATCTTCAAAATCCTAATTATGAATGTTCAAGTGAGAAAACCTAGGGGAGGAGTAAATTCAGATTTAAAAACTAAAAATTATGTGGAATGAATGTTGTTCTCTGTCTTTGCATCTTTCCTGGCTCTAATATCTGTTT
Organism: Arachis hypogaea; assembly: GCF_003086295.3. NCBI lineage: Eukaryota > Viridiplantae > Streptophyta > Magnoliopsida > Fabales > Fabaceae > Arachis > Arachis hypogaea. The sequence goes on along the minus strand of NC_092036.1, from coordinate 83,178,948 downwards.
CTGGGCCGGAAACTGGCTTGAAATGCGGCCCAGAAACTCTATCAGCGACTTCTGAAATTCTGCAGATCGTGCACGTCACGCGGCCGCATCGTCCATGCATTCGCGTCACTCAGCCTTTCTTGTACCACGCGTGCGCGTCAGTGATGAGCGGATAATTTATACGCTTTTTGGCACTGTTTTTAGGTATTTTTTAGCAGGATCTAGCTACTTTTAGGGATGTTTTCATTAGTTTTTATGCTAAATTTACATTTCTGGACTTTACTATGAGTTTTTGTGTTTTTCTGTGATTTCAGGTATTTTCTGGCTGAAATTCAGGGACCTGAGCAAAACTCTGATAAGAAGCCTGACAAAGGACTGCTGATGCTGTTGGATTCTGACCTCCCTGCACTCGAAATAGATTTTCTAGAGCTACAGAACTCCAATTGGCGCGTACTCAACGCCTTTAGAAAGTAGACATCCAGATCTTTCCAGCAATATATAATAGTCCATACTTTATTTGAGATTAGATGACACAAACTGGCGCTAAACACCACTTCCATATTGCATTCTAGAGTCAAACGCCAGAAACACGTCACGAACCAGAGTTGAATGCCAAAAACACGTTACAACTTGGCGTTCAACTCCAAAAGAAGCCTCTGCACGTAGAAAGCTCAAGCTCAGCCCAAGCACACACCAAGTGGGCCCCGGAAGTGGATTTCTACATCAATTACTTACTTCTATAAACCCTAGTAGCTAGTCTAGTATAAATAGGACATTTTACTATTGTATTAGACATATTTGGACGTTTAGTTCTTAGACCATGAGGGCTGGCCATTCGGCCATGCATGGAACTTCATCACTTATGTATTTTCAACGGTGGAGTTTCTGCTCACGATAGATTAAGGGTGTGGAGCTCTACTGTACCTCGAGTTTTAATATAATTACAACTATTTTCTATTCAATTCAGTTTATTCCTGTTCTAAGATATTCGTTGAACTTCAACATGATGAATGTGATGATCCGTGACACTCATCATCATTCTCACCCATGAACACGTGACTGACAACCACCTCCGTTCTACCTTAGACCGAGCACATATCTCTTGGATTCCTTAATCAGAATCTTCGTGGTATAAGCTAGAATTGATGGCAGCATTCATGAGAATCCGGAAAGTCTAAACCTTGTCTGTGGTATTCCGAATAGGATTCAGGGATTGAATGACTGTGACGAGCTTCAAACTCGCGATTGTTGGGCGTGATGACAAACGCAAAAGAATCAATGGATTCTATTCCGACATGATCGAGAACCGACAGATGATTAGTCGTGCCGTGACAGAGCATTTGGACCTTTTTCACTGAGAGGTTGGGATGTAGCCATTGACAATGGTGATGCCCTACATACAGCTTGCCATGGAAAGGAGTAAGAAGGATTGAAGAAAGGCAGTAGGAAAGTAGAGATCCAACGGGGACAAAGCATCTCCAAACACTTGTCTGAAATTCTCACTAATGATTTACATAAGTAATTCTATCCTTATTTTCTGTTTATTTATTATTATTATTCGAAAACCATTATAATCATTTAAATCCGCCTAACTGAGATTTACAAGATGACCATAGCTTGCTTCATACCAACAATCTCCGTGGGATCGACCTTTACTCACGTAAGGTTTATTACCTGGACGATCCAGTGCACTTGCTGGTTAGCTGTGCGAAGTTGTGAAGAAAGTGCTGAGTTAGTAGATGCGCATACCAAGTTGAATGCCATTATTAGATATCACAATTTCGTGCACCAAGTTTTTGGCGCCATTGCCGGGGATTATTCGAGTTTGGACAACTAACGGTTCATCTTGTTGCTCAGATTAGGTAATTTTCTTTTTATTTTATTTTCAAAAAAATTTTTCAAAAATCTTTCAAAAATTTATCACCTGTTTTCGAAAATTTTTAGAGTTTTAAGAATGAATTCTAGAGTTTCATGTAACATGTTGAAGCTTGGTTGGCTGTAAAGCCATGCCTAATTCCTGGACCGGAGCTTTTGACTAACATTACATGATTTCTGGAATTCTGATTGAGGACTTTGGATTCATTACTACCTTTTTCAAAAATATGTTTTCGAAAAATTTATTACAAAAATCCAAAAAAACATTAATAAAATCATAAAAATCAAAAATATTTTGTGTTTCTTGTTTGAGTCTAGTGTCAATTTTTAAGTTTGGTGTCAATTGCATGTTTTAAAAATTTATGCATTTTTCGAAAATTCATGCATAGTGTTCTTCATGATCTTCAAGTTGTTCTTGGTAAGTCTTCTTGTTTGATCTTGATGTTTTCTTGTTTTGTGTCTTTTGTTGTTTTTCATGTGCATTTTTGCATTCATGGTGGCTAAGCATTAAAGATTTCTAAGTTTGGTGTCTTGCATGTTTTCTTTGCATCAAAAATTTTTCAAAAAAATGTTCTTGATGTTCATCATGATCTTCAAAGTGTTCTTGGTGTTCATCTTGACATTCATAGTGTTCTTGCATGCATCATTGGTTTTGATCCAAAAATTTTCATGTTTTGGGTCATTTTTATGTTTTTCCCTCTCATCATTAAAGATTCAAAAAATAAAAAAAATATCTTTTCCTTTTTTCTCATAAATTTCGAAATTTTGGGTTGACTTAGTCAAAAATTTTTAAAATTAGTTATTTCTTGTTAGTCAAGTCAAAATTTCGATTTTAAAAATCTTATCTTTTTCAAAACTTTTTCAAAAATCAATTCTTTTTCATTTTTTTACTATTTTTTGAAAATTTAAAAATATTTTTCAAAATCTTCTTCTTAATTTTATTTCAAATTTTCGGAACTTAACTAACAAGTAATGCGATTGATTCAAAAATTTGAAGTGTTACTTTCTTGTTAAGAAATGTTCAATCTTTAAATTCTAGAATCATATCTTTTAGTTTCTTGTTAGTCAAGTAATTAATTTTAATTTTAAAATTTAAATCTTTTTCAACCATATCTTTTTAATCATATCTTTTCTATCATATCTTTTTCAAAATTTTATCTTTTTCAAAAATTTGATTTCAAAATATCTTCCAACTTCTTATCTTTTCAAAATTAAATTTCAAATCTTTTTCAACTAACTGGTTGACTTTTTGTTTGTTTTAACTATATCTTATCTTTTTCAAAACCACCTAACTACTTTCCTCTCTCTAATTTTTGAAAATTTCCTCCCTCTTTTTCAAAATTCTTTTAATTAACTAAATGTTTTAAATTTTAATTTTAATTTTAATTCTTCTTTTAATTTTCAAAAATCACTAACCCTTTTTCAAAATTAATTTTCGAATTCTCTCCCTCTCATCTTCTTCTATTTATTTATTTATTTACTAACACTTCTCTTCATCTCAAGAATCTGAACCTATCTTCACCCTTGTGTTTGGATTCTTACCTTTTCCTTCTTCTATTCCTTTCTTCTTCTACTAACATAATGGAATCTCTCTACTGTGGTAAAGAGGATCCCTATTATTATTTTCTGCTCCCTTCTTTTTCATATGAGCAGGAGCAAGGACAAGAATATTCTTGTTGAGGCAGATCCTGAACCTGAAAGGACTCTGAAGAGGAAACTAAGAGAAGCTAAATTACAACAATCCAGAGACAACCTTACTAAAATTTTTGAAAAGGAAGAGGAGATGGCAGCCGAAAATAATAATGCAAGGAGGATGCTTGGTGATTATACTACACCTACTTCCAAGTTTGATGGCAGAAGCATCTCAATCCCTGCCATTGGAGCAAACAATTTTGAGCTGAAACCTCAACTAGTTACTCTACTACAACAGAACTGCAAGTTCTATGGACTTCCATCAGACGATCCCTACCAGTTTTTAACTGAGTTCTTGCAGATCTGTGAGACTGTTAAGACTAATAGAGTAGATCCTGAAGTCTACAGGCTCATGCTTTTCACCTTTGATGTAAGAGACAGAGCTAGAATATGGTTGGATTCACAACCTAAAGATAGCCTGGACTCCTGGGATAAGCTGGTCGCGGCCTTCCTGGCTAAGTTCTTTCCTCCTCAAAAACTGAGCAAGCTTAGAGTGGATGTTCAGACTTTCAAACAAAAAGATGGTGAATCCCTCTATAAAGCATGGGAAAGATACAAGCAGATGACCAAAAGGTGTCCTTCTGACATGCTTTTAGAGTGGACCATTATGGATATATTCTATTATGGTCTATCTGATTTCTCCAAGATGTCATTGGACCATTCTGCAGGTGGATCCATTCACCTAAAGAAAACGCCTGTAGAAGCTCAAAAACTTATTGACATGGTTGTAAATAACCAGTTCATGTATACTTCTGAGAGAAATTCCGTGAATAATGGGATGCCTCAAAAGAAGGGAGTTCTTGAAATTGATGCTCTGAATGCCATATTGGCTCAGAACAAAATCTTGACTCAGCAAGTCAACATGATTTCTCAAAGTCAGAATGGATGGCAAAATGCATCCAACAATACTAAAGAGGCATCTTCTGAAGAAGAAGCTTATGATCTTGAGAACCCTGCAATAGCAGAGGTAGAACCTTATGGAAACAGCTATAATTTATCATGGAGAAATCATCCAAATTTCTCATGGAAGGATCAACAAAAGCCTCAACAAGGCTTTAATAATGGTGGAAGAAATAGGCTCAGCAATAGCAAGCCTTATCCATCATCTTCTCAGCAACAAACAGAGAATTCTGAGCAGAGTACCTCTAACTTAACAAACTTAGTCTCTGATCTGTCTAAGGCCACTTTAAGTTTCATGAGTGAAACAAGGTCCTCCATGAGAAATTTGGAGGCACAAGTGGGCCAGCTGAGTAAGAAAATCACTGAAACTCCTCCTAGTACTCTCCCAAGCAACACTGAAGAGAATCCAAAAAGAGAGTGCAAGGCCATTGACATAATCAACATGGCCGAATCTAGAGAGGAAGGAGAGGACATGAATCCCAATGAGGAAGACCTCATGGGATGTCTCTAAAGCAAGAAGGAGTTCCCTATTGAGGACCTAAAGGAATCTGAGGCTCATATAGAGACCATAGAGATTCCATTAAACCTCCTTCTGCCATTCATGAGCTCTGAAAACTATTCTTCCTCTGAAGAGGATGAAGATGTAACTGGAGAGCAAGTTGCTCAATATCTAAGAGCCATCATGAAGCTGAATGCCAAATTGTTTGGTAATGAGACTTGGGAAGGTGAACCTCCCTTGCTCATTAATGAACTAGATACATGGATTCAGCAAACGTTACCACAAAAGAGACAAGATCTTGGCAAATTCTTAATACCCTATACCATAGGCACCATGACCTTTGAGAAGGCTCTGTGTGACCTAGGGTCAGGCATAAATCTTATGCCACTCTCTGTAATGGAGAAGCTGGGGATCATTGAAGTACAGCCTGCCATATTCTCATTGCAAATGGCAGACAAGTTAGTAAGACAAGCTTATGGATTGGTAGAGGACGTGTTAGTGAAGGTTGAAGGCCTTTACATCCCTGCTGATTTCAAAATCTTAGACACTAGCAAGGAGGAGGATGAATGCATCATCCTTGGAAGACCTTTCCTTGCCACAAAAGGAGCTGTGATAGATGTTAACAGAGGAGAATTAGTCCTTCAATTGAATGAGGACTACCTTGTGTTTAAGACCCAAGGGTGTTCTTCTGTAACAATGGAGAGGAAGCATAAAAAGATTTTCTCACTGCAGAGTCAAACAAAGGCCCCACAATCAAACTCTGAGTTTGGTGTTGGGAGGCCACAGCCAAACTCTAAGTTTGGTGTTGAATCCCCACATCCAAACTCTAAGTTTGGTGTTGGGAGTCTACAACATTGACCTGATCACCCGTGAGGCTCCATGAGAGCCCACTGTCAAGCTATTGACATTAAAGAAGCGCTTATTAAGAGGCAACCCAATTTTTATTTATCTAATTTTATTTTTCTTTTATTGTTCTTTTATGTTTTATTAGGTTCATGATCATGTGGAGTCTTAAAATAAATACTAAAATTAAAAACAGAATAAAAAATAGCAGAAGAAAAAGCACACCCTGGAGGAAGGGCTTACTAGCGTTTAAATGCCAGTAAGGAGAATCTGGCTGGTGTTCAACGCCAAAACAGAGTATGGATCTAGCAATGAACGCCAGAAACAAGCAGCATCCTGGCATTTAAACGCCAGTAATACACCCTGAGAAAAGCTGGTGCTGAACGCCAGAAACAAGCATGGAACTGGCGTTCAACGCCAGAAACATGCTGCAAATGGGCGTTGAACACCCAAAACAAACATGAAGCTGGCGTTCAACGCCAGAAACAAGCATCAATCTGGCGTTGAACGCCAAGATTGCATGCAGAGGGCATTTTACACGCCTTATTGGTGCAAGGATGATAATCCTGGACACCTCAGGATCTGTGGACCCCACAGGATCATCTCAGGATCTGTGGACCCCACAGGATCCCCACCTACCTCAATCTCTCTTCCCCATCACCTCTTCACCACTCACATCTATCCATTCTTCCCCATAAACCCCACCTACCTTCAAAATTCAAAATCCCTTTTCCCACCCAATCCACCCAATATGGCCAAACCTTAACCCCTCTCCCTCCACTATATAAACCCCTCCATTCTTCTTCATTTTCACACAACACAACCTTCTCTTCTCCTCCTTGGCTGAAATATAACCCTCTCTTCCTCTCGTCCATATCTTTTTCTTCTTCATCTATTATTTCTTCTTTTGCTCGAGGGCGAGCAATACTCTAAGTTTGGTGTGGTAAAAGCATAGCTTTTTTGTTTTTCCATAACCATTGATGGCACCTAAGGCCGGAGAAACCTCTAGAAAAGGGAAAGGGAAGACAAAAGCTTCCACCTCCGAGTCATGGGAGATGGAGAGATTCATCTCCAAAGCCCATCAAGACCACTTCTATGAAGTTGTGGCCGAGAAGAAGGTGATCCCTGAGGTCCCTTTCAAACTCAAAAAAAATGAGTACCCGGAGATCCGACATGAGATCCAAAGAAGAGGTTGGGAAGTTCTGACCAACCCCATTCAACAAGTCAGAATCTTAATGGTTCAAGAGTTCTATGCCAATGCATGGATCACTAGGAACCATGATCAAAGTGTGAACCCGAATCCAAAGAATTATCTTACAATGGTTCGGGGGAAATACTTAGATTTTAGTCTGGAAAATGTGAGGTTGGCATTCAACTTGCCCATGATGCAAGGAGATGCACGCCCCTACACTAGAAGGGTCAACTTTGATCAAAGGTTGGACTAAGTCCTTATGGACATATGTGTGGAAGGAGCTCAATGGAAAAGAGACTCCAAAGGCAAGCCGGTTCAATTAAGAAGAATGGACCTCAAGCCTGTGGCTAGAGGATGGTTTGAATTCATTCAACGCTCCATCATCCCCACTAGCAACCGATCCGAAGTTACTATGGATCGGGCCATCATGATTCATAGCATCATGAATGGAGAGGAAGTAGAAGTTCATGAAGTCATCTCCCTTGAATTCTACAAAATAGCCGAAAAGTCCTCCACCACGGCAAGGCTAGCTTTTCCTCATCTTATTTGCCATCTATGTTACTCAGCTGGAGTTATCATATAAGGAGACATCCCTATTGAGGAGGATAAGCCCATCACTAAGAATAGGATGGAGCAAATAAGAGAGCCCACTCATGGATCCCAAGAGACGCATGAGGAAGCTCATCACCAAGAAATCTCGGAGATGCCTCAAGGGATGCACTTTCCTCCCAACAATAATTGGGAACAACTCAACACTTCACTAGAAGATTTAAGTTACAATATGGATTAATTAAGGGTAGAACATCAAGAGCACTGCATCATTCTCTACGAAATTAGAGAAGATCAAAGAGCAATGAGGGAGGAGAAACAAAGGCAAGGAAGAGACATAGAAGAGCTCAAGGACATCATTGATTCTTCAAAAAGAAAGCACCACCATCACTAAGGTGGACTCATTCCTTGTTCTTATTTCTCTATTGTTTTTTTTTCGGTTTTTATGCTATATGTTTGTTTATGTTTTGCGTCTCTACTTTATGATCATTAGTATATAGTAACTATGTCTTAAGGTTATGAATAATTCCATGAATCCTTCACCTCTCTTAAATGAAAAATGTTCCTAATTCAAAAGAACAAGAAGTACATGAGTTTCGAATTTATCCTTGAAATTAGTTTAATAATATTGATGTGGTGACAATACTTTTTGTTTTCTAAATGAATGCTTGAACAGTGCATATTTTTGATCTTGTTGTATATGAATGTTAAAATTTTTGGCTCTTGAAAAAATGATGAACAAAGAGAAATGTTACTGGTAATCTGAAAACTCATAAATCTGATTCTTGAAGCAAGAAAACGCAGTGAATAGTAAAAGCTTGCGAAAAAAAAAATTTGGCAAAAAAAATAGAAAGAAAAAGAAAAAGCAAGCAGAAAAAAGCCAATAGCCCTTAAAACCAAAAGGCAAGGGTAAAAAGGATCCAAGGCTTTGAGCATCAATGAATAGGAGGGCCCAAGGAAATAAAATCCAGGCCTAAGCGGCTAAATCAAGCTGTCCCTAACCATGTGCTTGTGGCATGCAGGTCCAAGTGAAAAGCTTGAGACTGAGTGGTTAAAGTCGTGATCTAAAGCAAAAGGAGTGTGCTTAAGAACCTTGGACACCTCTAACTGGGGACTTTAGCAAAGCTGAGTCACAATCTGAAAAGGTTCACCCAGTCATGTGTCTGTGGCATTTATATATCCGGTGGTAATACTAGAAAACAAAATACTTAGGGCCACGGCCAAGACTCATAAAAGTAGCTGTGTTCAAGAATCAACATACTTAACTAGGAGAATCAATAACACTATCTAAAATTCTAAGTTCCCTTAGATGCCAATCATTATAAACTTCAAAGGAAAAAGTGAGATGCTAAAATTGTTCAGAAGCAAAAAGCTACAAGTCCCGCTCATCTAATTAGAATTAATATTCATTGATATTTTGGGATTTATAGTATATTCTCTTCTTTTATCCTATTTGATTTTCAGTTGCTTGGGGACAAGCAACAATTTAAGTTTGGTGTTGTGATGAGCGGATAATTTATACGCTTTTTGGCACTGGTTTTAGGTATTTTTTAGTAGGATCTAGCTACTTTTAGGGATGTTTTCATTAGTTTTTATGTTAAATTCACATTTCTGGACTTTACTATGAGTTTTTGTGTTTTTCTGTGATTTCAGGTATTTTCTGGCTGAAATTGAGGGACCTGAGCAAAACTCTGATAAGAAGGCTGACAAAGGACTGCTGATGCTGTTGGCTTCTGACCTCCCTGTTGGAAAGTAGACATCCAGATCTTTCCAGCAATATATAATAGTCAATACTGTATTCGAGATTAGATGACACAAACTGGCGCTCAACTCCAGTTCCATGTTGCATTCTGGAGTCAAACGCCAGAAACACGTCACGAACCAGAGTTGAACGCCAAAACACGTTACAACTTGGCGTTCAACTCCAAAAGAAGCCTATGCACGTGTAAAGCTCAAGCTTAGCCCAAGCACACACCAAGTGGGCCCCGGAAGTGGATTTCTTCATCAATTACTTACTTCTGTAAACCCTAGAAGCAAGTCTAATATAAATAGGATATTTTACTATTGTATTAGACATCTTTGGACGTTTAGTTCTTAGACCATGAGGGCTGGCCATTCGGCCATGCCTGGAACTTCATCACTTATGTATTTTCAATGGTGGAGTTTCTGCACACCATAGATTAAGGGTGTGGAGCTCTGTTGTACCTTGAGTTTTAATATAATTACTACTATTTTCTATTCAATTCAGTTTATTCCTGTTCTAAGATATTCGTTTCACTTCAACATGGTGAATGTGATGATCCGTGACACTCATCATCATTCTCACCCATGAACGCGTGACTGACAACCACCTCCGTTCTACCTTAGACCGAGCGCATATCTCTTGGATTCCTTAATCAGAATCTTTGTGGTATAAGCTAGAATTGATGGCGGCATTCATGAAAATCCAGAAAGTCTAAACCTTGTCTGTGGTATTCCGAATAGGATTCAGGGATTGAATGACTGTGACGAGCTTCAAACTCGCGATTGTTGGGCGTGATGACAAACGTAAAAGAATCAATGGATTCTATTTCGACCTGATCGAGAACCGACAGATGATTAGCCATGTCGTGATAGAGCATTTGGACCTTTTTCACTGAGAGGATGGGATGTAGCCATTGATAATGGTGATGCCCTACATACAGCTTGCCATGGAAAGGAGTAAGAAGGATTGAAGGAAGGCAGTAGAAAAGCAGAGATCCAACAGGGACAAAGCATCTCCAAACACTTGTCTGAAATTCTCACCAATGATTTACATAAGTAATTCTATCCTTATTTTCTGTTTATTTATTATTATTATTTGAAAACCATTATAATCATTTAAATCCGCCTAACTGAGATTTAAAAGATGACCATAGCTTGCTTTATACCAACAATCTCCGTGGGATCGACCCTTACTCACGTAAGGTTTATTACTTGGATGACCCAGTGCACTTGCTAGTTAGTTGTGCGAAGTTGTGAAGAAAGTGCTGAGTTAGTAGATGCGCATACCAAGTTGAATGCCATTATTAGATATCACAATTTCGTGCACCAGTCATCCACGCATTCGCGTCGTTCGTGCAGCTTCCAATCTGCGCGGTTGCGTCAGGCATGCAAGTGCTTCATGTGATTTCTTCCATTTCATGCGGTCGCGTCATCCATGCGACTGCGTGATTTCTCGTTGGTCATCCCCTCAATTCTTTGTGTTCCTTCCATTTTTGCATGCTTCCTCTTCATTCCTTATGCCATTCCTGCCCTATGAAGCCTGAAACAGTTAACACACTGATCACGACATCGAATGGTACAAAGGAAGATAAAAAATATATAATTAAAAGATCTTTAGATAGCAAGTTATCAATCATAGAATATTTTTAGGAAGGAATTGTAAATACATGCAAATCATATGAATAAGTGGGATAAGACTTGATAAAACCACACAATCAAACACAATATGAATCATAAAATAGTGGTTTATCAGGCATCTCAGTGATTTCTTGATGAATTTCCTTATGCTCTTGTTGAGGTCCATGAGTGAGCCTTCTTGTTTGCTCCATCCTTTTCTTAGTGATGGGCTTATCCTCTTCAAGGAGGATGTCTTCCTCTATGACAATTCTAGCTAAACTGCATAGGTGACAAATGAGATGAGGAAATGCTAACCTTGCCAAAGTAGAGGACTTGTCAGCCACCTTATAGAGTTCTAGAGGTATGATCTCATGAACTTCCACTTCCTCCCCAATCATGATACTATGGATCATGATGGCCCGATCCACAGTTACTTCTGATCGGTTGCTAGTAGGAATGATAGAGCGTTGGATGAACTCTAACCATCCTCTAGCCACAGGCTTAAGGTCCGGTCTTCTCAATTGAACCGGCTTGCCTCTTGAGTCTCTTTTCCATTGAGCTCTTTCCACACATATGTCCATGAGAACTTGATCCAACATTTGATCAAAGTTGACTCTTTTAGTGTACGGGCGTGCATTTTTTTGCATCATTGTCAAGTTGAACGTCAACCTTATATTTTCTGGACTGAAATCTAAGTATTTCCCCCGAACCATTGTAAGCCAATTCTTTGGATTCGGGTTCATACTTTGATCATGATTCCTAGTGATCCATGCATTGGCATAGAACTCTTAAACTATTAAGATCCCAACTTGTTGAATGAGGTTGGTGAGAACTTCCCAACCTCTTCTTTGGATCTCATGTTGGATCTTCGGATACTCATTCTTCTTGAGCATGAAAGGAACCTCAGGGATCACTTTCTTCTTGGCCATAACTTTATAGAAGTGGTCTTGATGGACCTTTGAGATGAATCTCTCCATCACCCATGACTCGGAGGTGGAAGCTTTTGCCTTCCCTTTCCTCTTTCTAGAGGTTTCTACGGCCTTAGGTGCCATAAATGGTTATGGAAAACAAAAAGCAATGCTTTTACCACACCAAACTTAAAAGGTTTGGTCGTCCTCGAGCAAAAGAAGAAAAAAAGAAGTAGAAGAAGAAAAATTGGAGGAGAGGGAGATGAGAGATAGGTTCGGCCAAGGGGGTATAAGGTGATTGTGAAGTGTGAAAATGAAGGAGTGAAGAGGCGTATTTATAGGGAAAGAGAGGGAGAGTGACCGAATGGAATTGGGTGGGTTTGGGAGGAAAAAGTGTTTGAATTTGAAAAGTGAGGTAGGTGGGGATTTTGGGGAAGAGGGATGGAGGTGATTGGTGAAGAGAATATAGGGAAGAGGATAGGATTTGATAGGTGAGTGGTGTTTTGGGTTGAGTGTTATAGAGATGTGTGAGGGGAAGAGAGAGAGAGAGGTAGGGTAGGTGGGGATCCTGTGGGGTCCACAAATCCTGAGGGGTCAAGGACTTCTCATCCCTGCTCTATTTAGGCGTGCAAAAATGCCCTTAGAGTGCAATTCTGGCGTTTAACGCCAGACTGCTGCTTGTTTCTGGCGTTAAACGCCAGCTTTTATACCTTTCCTGGCGTTTAACGCCAAGCTGTAGCCTGTTTCTAGCGTTAAACGCCAGTCTGGTGCTTCTTTCTGGCATTAAACGCCAGTCTGGTGCCCAGTTCTGGCGTTAAACGCCCAGAATGGTGCCAGACTAGGCGTTTAACGCCCATCCTGCTACCCTTACTAGCGTTTAAACGCCAGTAAGTTTTTCCTCTATGGTGTGCCATTTCTAATGCTATTTTTGAATTTGCTTTGGTTTTTGCAATTGTTTTTATGACTCCACATGATCATCAACCTAAAGAAAACATGAAATAACATAGATAAATAAAATTGGGTTGCCTCCCAATAAGCACTTCTTTAATTTCAATAGCTTCACAGTGAGCTCTCATGGAGCCTCACAGATAATCAGAGCATGGTTGGGGCCTCTCAACACCAAACATAGAGTTTGGTTGTGGCCTCCCAACACCAAACTTAGAGTTTAAATGTGGGGGCTTTGTTTGACTCTGTATTGAGAGAAGCTTTTCATGCTTCTTCTCCATGTGTACAGAAGGAGAACCTTGAGTCTTGAATACAAGGTAGTCCTCATTCAATTGAAGGACCAACTCTCCTCTGTCAACATCAATCACAGCTTTTGCTGTGGCTAGGAAAGGTCTGCCAAGGATAATGGATTCATCCTCATCCTGCCCAGTGTGTAGGATTATGAAATCAGCAGGGATGTAAAGGCCTTCAACCTTTACTAGCACGTCCTCTACTAGTCCAAAAGCCTGTTTCATTGATTTGTCTGCCATCTCTAGTGAGATTTTTGCAGCTTGTACCTCAAAGATTCCTAGTTTCTCCATTACAGAGAGTGGCATGAGGTTAATACCTGACCCTAGGTCACACAGAGCCTTCCAAAGGTCATGGTACCTATGGTACAGGGTATTAAGAATTTACCAGGATCCTGTTTCTTTTGAGGTAAAGTTTGCTGAACCCAGGTATTCAGTTTATTAATGAGCAATGGAGGTTCATCCTCCCAAGTCTCATTATCAAATAGCTTGGCATTCAGCTTCATGATTGCTCCTAAATACTGAGCAACTTGCCTTTCAGCAATGTCTTTATCTTCTTCAGAAGATGAATAGTCATCAGAGCTCATGAATGGTAATAGGAAGGTCAAAGGAATCTCTATGGTCTCTGTATGAGCCTCAGATTCCTTTGGTTCCTCATTGGGGTACTCCTTAATGGCTAGTGGACGTTCCCTAAGGTCTTCCTCACTGGGCATCACTGCCTTTTCACTCTTTCCAGGTTTGGCCATGTTGATCACAGTTATGCCCTTGCACTCTCTTTTGGGATTCTCTTTTGTATTGCTTAGGAGAGTGCTAGGAGGAGTGGCCTTAGATAGATCAGAGACCGTATTTGTTAAGCTAGATGGGTTCTGCTCAGAAATCTCTGTCTGTTTCTGAGAGGATAATGGAAAAGGCTTGCCATTGCTGAACCTGTTTCTTCCACCATTATTATTGTTAAAGCCTTGTTGAGGCTGTTGATCCTTCCATGAGAAATTTGGATGATTTCTACATGAGGGATTATAGGTGTTTCCATAGACTTCACCCATGTAATTTACCTCTGCCATTGCAGGGTTCTCAGGATCATAAGCTTCTTCTTCAGAAGTTGCTTCTTTAGTACTATTGGATGCATTTTAAAATCCATTCAAACTCTGAGAAATCATATTGACTTGTTGAGTCAACATTTTGTTCTGAGCCAATATGGCATTCAGAGTATCAATTTCAAGAACTCCCTTCCTCTGAGGCATCCCATTATTCACAGGATTCCTTTCAGTGGTGTACATGAACTGGTTATTTGTAACTATTTCAATGGGTTCTTGAGCTTCTGTAGGCGTTTTCTTCAGGTGAATAGATCCACTTGCAGAATGGTCCAATGACATCTTAGACAATTCAGACAGACCATCATAGAATATATCCAAGATGGTCCATTTTGATAGCATGTCAAAAGGACACTTTTAGGTCAGTTGCTTGTATCTTTCCCAAGCTTCATAGAGGGATTCACCTTCTTTTTACCTGAAGGTTTGAACATCCACTCTAAGCTTGCTCAGCTTTTGAGGAAGAAAGAATTTGGCTAAGAAAGCCGTGACCAGCTTATCCCAATAGTTCAGGCTATCTTTAGGTTGAGAGTCCAACCATATTCTAGCTCTGTCTCTTACAGCAAAAGGGAAAAGCATAAGCTTTTAGACCTTAGGATCAACTCCATTAGTCTTAACAGTATCACAGATCTGCAAGAATTCAGTTAAGAACTGAAAAGGATCTTCTGATGGAAGTCCATAAAACTTGCAATTTTGTTGCATAAGAGAAACTAATTAGGGCTTTAGCTCAAAATTGTTTGCTCCAGTGGCAGGGATTGAGATGCTTCTTCCATGGAAGTTGGAATTTAGTGCAATGAAGTCACCAAGCATCTTCCTTGCATTGTTGTTGGGTTCGACCATTACTTGTTTTTCGAGATTCTCTATAAGGTTTTTTCTGGATTGTTGTGCTTTAGCTTCTCTTAGCTTCTTCTTCAGAGTCCTTTCAGGTTCAGGATCTGCTTTAACAAGAATGTCCTTGTCCTTGCTCCTGCTCATATGAAAAAGAAGAGGACAGAAAAGGAAGAGGAATCCTCTATGTCACAGTATAGAGATTCCTTTATGTGAGTAGAAGAAGAAGAGAATAGAAGAATGATGTAAATAGAAGAGATGAAGAATTCGAACACAGAGAGGGAGAGAGGGTTTGAATTATAAGAAGAAGAGAAGAGTGTTAGTGATTAAATAAATAAATAAAACAAGATGAGAGAGAGAGTTTTCAAACATAATTAAAAGGAAAAGGAAAATATTTTTGTTTTTATTTTAAAATTTTGTTACAATACGAAAATTAAGAGAAGAAATAGAATAAAATTAAAATTTAAAATAATTAGTTAATTAAAAAGAATTTTGAAAAATAAGTTAATGATTTTCGAAAATTAGAGAGAGAAAAGTAGTTAGGTGGAGAAATAGAATAAAATTAAAATTTAAAATCAAACAAAAAGTTAAGTAGTTAATTGAAAAAGATTTGAAAATCAATTTTGAAAAGATAAAAAGTTACAAAAGATTTTGAAATTGATTTTGAAAAAGATATGATTTGAAAAAGATATGTTTGAAAAGATATGATTAAAAAGGTAATGACTTGAAAAGATATGTTTAGAAAGATTTGATTTTGAAAATTAAAGTTAATGACTTGACTAACAAGGAACTGAAAGATATGATTCTAGAATTTAAAGGTTGAACCTTTCTTAACAAGAAAGAAACAAACTTGAAATTTTTGAATCAATCATATTAATTGTTAGTAAAGTTTTTGAAAATTTGAAATGAAATTAAGAAAAAGATTTTGAAATACCATTTTTAAAATTTTCGAAAAACATGAAAGAAAAGATGAAAAAGGTTTGATTTTTGAAAAAGTTTTGAAAAGATAAGATTTTTGAAATTGAAATCTTGACTTGACTAACAAGAAACAACTTATTTTAAAAAGTTTTGACTAAGTCAACTCAAAGATTTCGAAATTTATGAGTGAAATAAGCAGAAGATATTTTTTTTTTGAATTTAATGAGGAAAGAGAAAAAACACAAAAAGACTCAACACATAAAAATTTTGGATTAAAACAAATGATGCATGCAAGAACACTATGAACGTCAAGATGAACACCAAGAACACTTTGAAGATCATGATGAACATCAAGAACTTATTTTTGAAAAAATTTCAAGAAAAGAAAAATATGCAAGACACCAAACTTAGAAATGTTCAATGTTTAAACTCTAAGGATTCAAGAATGCATATGAAAAACAAGAAAAAACACAAAACAATAAAATTTAAAGATCAAACAAGAAGACTTACCAAGAACAACTTGAAGATCATGAAGAACACCATGCATGAGTTTTCGAAAATTTTTTAGAAAAATTAAAACATGCAATTGACACCAAACTCAAAACTTGACTCTAGACTCAAACAACAAACACAAAAATATTTTTGATTTTATGATTTAAAAAATTTTTTGAAAAATTTTTGGAAAAACGAAAAAGAAGAGAAAAAATTTTTTTTTGAAAGAATTTTGAAAACTTTTTGAAAATAAAATAAAGGTTGAAACAAGAAGAAAATTACCTAATCTGAGCAACAAGATGAATCGTCAGTTGTCCAAACTCGAACAATCCCCGGCAACGGCGCCAAAAACTTGGTGCACGAAATTGTTATCGCTCCAAAAACTTGGTGCGCAATACCATGATTCACACGTCTCTTCACAACTTCGCACAGCTGACCAGCAAGTGCACTAGGTCGTCGAAGTAATACCTTACGTGAGTAAGGGTCGATCCCACGGAGATTGTCGGCTTGAAGCAAGCTATGGTCATCTTGTAAATCTCAGTCAGGCAGATTCAGATGGTTATAGAGTTTTGATAATTAGAAGATAAATAAACACAAAATAAAGATAGAGATGTTTATGTAATTCATTAGGGGGAATTTCAGATAAGCGTATGGAGATGCGTTATTCCTTTTGAATCTTTGCTTTCCCACTGTCTTCATTCAATCGTTCATACTCCTTTTGGGATCACCGTTGTTAATGGCTACCTCCCGTCCTCTGAGTGAAAATGGTCCTCTACGATTTCTGTATGGCTAATCAACTGTCGGGTTTCTCGTCTCGGATGAAAAATACCAAGCACAGCTACCGCATGGCTAATCAGATGCTGGTTCTCCATCGTGTCAGAATAAGATCCAATGATCCTTTTGCGTCTGTCATTACGCCCCACAGTCGCGAGTTTGAAGCTTGTCACAGTCATCCCTTCCCAGATCCTACTCGGAATACCATAGACAAGGTTTAGACTTTCCAGATCTCAAGAATGCTGCCAATTGATTCTAGCCTATACCACGAAGGTTCTAATCTCAGATTTAGATGGCCCATTGTTAGAGGGGAGTCGATGTAAATCATTGATTAGAAACCCAAGAGATACACACTCTAGCTTTCGCAGATAGAACGAAAGTGGTTGTCAGGCACACGTTCATAAATTGAGAATGGTGATGAGTGTCACGGATCATCACATTCATCATGTTGAAGTGTGAGTGAACATCTTAGAATAAGAATAAGCTTGAATCGAATAGAAGAACAATAGTACTTTGCATTAATACTCGACCGTTTGCTCCACCGTTGAATAAGCTTAATCTATGGTGTGTAGAAACTCCACCGTTGAAAATACATAAGTGATGAAGGTCCAAGCATGGCCGAATGGCCAGCCTCCCAAAGTGATCAAAAGATCAAAAGATGATCAAAAGGTCCAAAGATGTTTTTAAAAAATATCTAAAGATATGAGTACAATAGTAAAAAGTCCTATTTATACTGAACTAGTTACTAGGGTTTATAGAGATAAGTAAATGATGCAGAAATCCACTCCGGGCCCACTTGGTGTGTGCATGGGCTGAGCATTGAAGCTTTCACATGTAGAGACTTTTCTTTTAGTTAAACGCCAGTTTTTATGCCAGTTTGGGCGTTTAACTGCAGCTTCTATCCTGTTTCTGGCATTTAACGCTAGAATAGGGCAAAAAGTTGGCGTTTGAGCGCCAGTTTGCGTCGTCAAAATTATGGTCTATTATATATTGCTGGAAAGCTCAGGATGTCTACTTTCCAACGCAATTGAGAGCGCGCCATTTGAGTTTCTGTAGCTCCAAAAAATCCATTTTGAGTGCAGGGAGATCAGAATCCAACAACATCAGCAGTCCTTTTTCAGCCTCTGAATCAGATTTTTGCTCAGGTCCCTCAATTTCAGCCAGAAAATACCTGAAATCACAGAAAAACACCCAAACTCATAGTAAAGTCCAGAAATGTGAATTTTGTGTAAAAACTAATAAAAATATGCTAAAATGTAGCTAGATCCTACTAAAACCTATCTAAAGACAATGCCGAAAAGCGTATAAATTATCCGCTTATCAAACACCAAACTAAGCATCCAACATCCACCCCTTAATTACTTTGGTGTGTAACAGCAAACTTAGCTCTTTACAATACAGAGAAACCTACTCAACTCCTTTATTGAAATAACTGAGAAAGGAAAACTACTGACATGTAGTTGATGACTTTCTTCCTCTTCTTCCAATTTGTCAAGAGGAATAACCTCAAGGGTAAAGAGAAGCCAGTCAGTGCCCCTTTATTGGCCTTTTCCCAGCAAGCTTCCTTTTATAAATGGCTTGATCGAGCTTGCTTGTTGGTGGTTCAGGGATTGGATTGCTTGTGGTTGACCTCTTCCATTTTCTTGATATGATCAATTGCAGCTTGGTCACAATTCTCTCTTTGGTGTTCTTGTTGGTTGCTAATGAGCGGATAATTTATACACTTTTTGGCATTTCTTTTAGGTAGTTTTTAATATGTTTTAGTTACTTTTTATTATATTTTTATTAGTTTTATGCAAAAATCATATTTCTGGACGTTACTATGATTTTTTGTGTTTTTCTATAATTTCATGTATTTTCTGGCTGAAATTAAGGGACTTGAGCAAAAATCTAATTCAGAGGATGAGAAAGGACTGCAGATACTGTTGGATTCTGACCTTTCTACACTCAACGGGTTTTTCTGGAGCTACAGATGTCCAATTGACGTGTTTTCAATTGGGCTGGAAAGCTAACATCTTGGGCTTTCCAGCAATGTATAATAGTCCATACTTTTCTCGAGATTTGATGGCCCAAACTGGCGTTAAAACGCCCACCAAAGACCCTTTTTCGAGCATAAAACGCTGGAACTGACACAGAACTGGAGTTAAACGCCCAAACTGGCATCCAAGCTGGTGTTTAACTCCAGAAAAAGCCTATGCACGTGTAAAGCTCAATGCTCAACCCAAGAACACACCGAGTGGGCCCCGAAAGTGGATTTCTGCACTATCTGCACTTAGTTACTTATTTTCTATAATGCTTAGTAACTAGTTTAGTATAAATAGCACTTTTTACTATTGTATTTCATCCTTTTTTCCAGAATCTTATGCCATTTTTCACATTTGGGAGGCTGGCCATTCGGCCATGCCTAGACTTTTTTCTCTTATGTATCTTCCAACTGTGGAGTTTCTACACCTCAAAGATTAAAGTGCGGAGCTCTGCTGTTCTTCATGAATTAATGCAAGTACTATTGTTTCTCTTTCAATTCATGCTTACTTCTTCTCCAATATATTCTCTCGTACTTAATTCAGTTGAGTCAGAATGAAGGGGTGACCCGTGACAATCACCCACTATCTTCGTTACTCGCTTAGCCAAGATCCGCGTGCCTGACAACCACAAGCGGTCTACATGATGTTCAACGTAGTCATTGGACGACAGCTAGAGTATAGTCTCTTGGGTCTCTGATCCACAGATTTGACTTACCTCTCCTGACAACAGAGCATTCTATTCCGTGAGATTAGAACCTTTGTGGTATAGGCTAGAACCAATTGGCAGCATTCCCGAGATCTGGAAAGTCTAAACCTTGTCTGTCGTATTCCGAGTAGGATCTGGGATGGGATGACTGTGATGAGCTTCAAACTCATGACGGTTGGGTGCAGTGACAGTGTGTGAAAGGATAGAGAGATCCTATTCCGACACAAGTGAGAACTGACAGATGATTAGCCGTGCGGTAGCTATGCCAGGTATTTTTCATCTGATACGAGAAATCCAACAGTTGATTAGCCGTACAGAAACCGTAGCTGGACCATTTTCACTGAGAGGACGGATGGTAGCCATTGAGAATGGTGATCCGCCAACATACAGCTTGCCATGGAAGGGAGCACGCATGATTGGATGAAGACAATAGGAAAGCGGAGGTTCAGAAGCAACAAAGCATCTCCAAACGCTTATCTGAAATTCCCGCCAATGAATTACATAAGTATCTTTATTTCAATTTGCGTTTTATTTATCTTTTAATTATCAAAAATCATAACCAATTGAATCCGCCTAACTAAGATTTACAGGATGACCATAGCTTACTTCAAGCCGGCAATCTCCGTGGGAGCAACCCTTACTCGCGTAAGGTTTTATTACTTGGGCGACCTAGTGCACTTGCTGGTTAGTTGTACCGGAGTTGTGAAAAGTGTGATCACAATTCCGTGCACCAAGTTTTTGGCGCCGTTTCCGGGGATTGTTCGAGTTTGGACAACTGATGGTTCATCTTGTTGCTTAGATTAGGTAACCTTTTTTTTCTTGTTTCAACCTTTATTTTCTTTTCAAAAAGTTTTCAAAAATTTTTTTTAATAAAATCATAAAAACCAAAAAATTTTGTGTTTCTTGTTTGAGTCTAGTGTCAAATTGTAAGTTTGGTGTCAACTGCATGTTTTTTAATTTTTCTTAGATTTTCAAAAATTCATGCATTGTGTTCTTCTTTGATCTTCAAGTTATTCTTGATGATTTTCCTTGTTTGATCTTTAATTTTTCTTGTTTGTGTATTTTCTTGTTTTTCTTATGCACTTTCGAATTGTTAGTGTCCCTAGTATAAAAGTTCTTAAGTTTGGTGTCTTGCATTTCGTTCTTTTCTTAAAAATTTTCAAAAATATGTTCTTGATGTTCATCATGATCTTCAAAGTGTTCTTGGTGTTCATCTTGATATTCAAAGTGTTATTGTATACATTTTTTTATCTTAAAATTTTATGTTTTGTTTCAATTCGTTATTTTTCTCTTTCCTCATTAAAAATTCAAAAGTCAAAAAAATATTTTTTCCTTATTCTTCTCATGATTTTCGAAATTTTGAGTTGACTTGGTCAAAAATTTTTAAAATTTAGTTGTTTCTTGTTAGTCAACTCAAAATTCCAAATTTAAAAAAAATAAAAAAAAATAAAAATAAATATATATCTTTTTAGTAAAGAATACATAGAAATGAAGGATCAGAACATAAAGCAGAGGAATCACAGAGAAAAAAAGCTCACTGGCGTTAAAATGCCAGTAAAGAGGCATTTTGGGCGTTAAACGCCAAAATGGCTATGATTCTAGGCGTTTAACGCCAGTAAAGGTATCTTTTTGGGCGTTAAACGCCAGAATGGGTAGCATTCTGGGCGTTTAATGCCAGAAACAGCAGCATCCTGTGCGTTCAGAAAAAAACCCAATAACAAATGATTTCTGGCGTTTAACGCCAGCCAAGGTACTTGGGTGGGCGTTAAACGCCCAAAATGGCTACCAGATGGGCGTTAAATGCCAGAATAGCTATCATTCTGGGCGTTTAACGCCAGAACAGCAAGGGGGAGGTAATTTTGTTTCCAATTCAATTTTTTTTGAATCTTCATGTTTTAATTCATAATTTTAAATGGCTATCTTTTTCATCCCATTTTAAATTTTAAAATCTTATCTTTTTCATATTATCTTTTACTAATAATCTCTTTTTATCTTATCTTTTTTTATTTTAATATTTTCGAAAATTTTAAAACTAATTTTTCAAAGAATCTTTTTCTTAATTTTATTTCATATTTTCGAAAATCCATGCTAACAATTAATGTTTTGATTCAAAAATTTCAAGTTTGTTACTTTCTTGTTAAGAAAGATTCAATCTTTGAATTCTAGAATCATATCTTTTAGTTTCTTGTTAGTAAAGTCATCAACTTTAATTTTAAAAATCAAATCTTTTCAATTTCTTTTTTAATTCTTTTTCAAAATAAATTTCAATCATATCTTTTTAAAATTTTGATTTCAAAATCTTTTTCTAATTTCTTATCTTTTCAAAATTTATTTTCAAACCTTTTTCAACTAGCTACTTGACTTGTTTGTTTTAATTTTAAAAACTTTTACTATTTCTTATCTTTTTCAAAACCACCTAACTACTTTTCCACTTCTAATTTTCAAAAATCACTAACCATTTTTTTAAAATCTTTTTAATTAACTAATTATTTTAAATTCTAATTTTATTTTATTTCTTTTAATATTATCGAAACTAACTTAATTAATTAAATAAAAATATTTTTTCCCTCTTTTAAAATTCGAATACTCTCTCTCTCTCATCTCTTTCTATTTATTTTATTTAATCACTAGCACTTCTCTTCTACTCATAATTCGAATCCCTCTCTCTTCTCTCTGTTCGAATTACTCATCTCCTCTCTCTTCTCCTTCTTCTATTCTTCTATTCTTATACTCACATAAAGGAATCTCTATACTGTGACATAGAGGATTTCACTACTCCCTTTGTTCTATTCTTTTTCATATGAGTAGGAACAAGGATATGAACATTCTTGTTGAAGCTGATCCTGAACCTGAAGGGACTCTGAAGAGGAAGCTAAGAGAAGCTAAAGCACAACACTCCAGAGAGGACCTTACAGAAAATCTCAAAAAAAAAAGCAAACATGGCAACCGAACCCAACAACAATGCTAGAGAAGCGAGGAAGATGCTTGGTAACTATACTGCACCAACTTCTAACTTCTATGGAAGAAGCATCTCAATTCCTGCCATTGGAGCAAACAACTTTGAGCTTAAGCCTCAACTAGTTTCTCTAATATAGCAGAATTGCAAGTTTCATGGACTTCCATCGGAAGATCCTCATCAGTTCTTAGCTGAATTCTTGCAGATCTGTGATAATGTTAAGACCAATGGAGTTGATCCCGAGGTCTATAGACTTATGCTTTTTCCCTTTGCTGTAAGAGACAGAGATAGAATATGGTTGGACTCACAACCTAGAGAAAGCCTGAACTCTTGGGATAAATTGGTCACTACTTTCTTGGCCAAGTTTTTTCCACCTCAAAAGCTGAGCAAGCTTAGAGTGGACGTCCAAACCTTTAGATAGAAAGAAGGTGAATCCCTCTATGAAGCTTGGGAAAGATACAAGCAATTGATTAGAAGGTGTCCTTCTGACATGCTTTCAGAATGGAGTATCTTGGATATATTCTATGATGGTCTATCTGAATTGTCCAAGATGTCATTGGACCACTCTTCTGGTAGATCTCTTCATCTGAAGAGAACCCCTACTGAAGCTCAGGAACTCATTGAGGTGGTTGCAAATAATCAAATCATGTACACTTCTAAAGGAAATCCTGTGAGTAATGAGATGACTCAGAAGAAAGGAGTTTTTGAGATTGATACTTTGAATGCCATATTAGCTCAGAACAAAATATTGACTCAGCAAGTCAATTTGATTTCTCATAATCTGACTGGATTGCAAGCTGCATCCGGCAGTACTAAAGAAGCTTCCTCTGAAGGAGAAGCTTATGAACCTGAGAATCCTACAATGGAAGAGGTGAATTACATGGAAGAATCCTATGAAAACACCTATAATCCTTCATGGAAAAATTATCCAAATTTCTCATGAAAGGATCAACAGAAGCCTCAACAAGGCTTCAATAATAATAATGGTGGGAGAAATAGGTTTGGCAATAGCAAGCCTTTTCTATCATCTTCTCATCAACAGATAGAGAATTATGAGCAGAGCCTCTCTGGCTTAGCAACCATAGTCTCTGATTTATCTAAGGCCACTCTCAGTTTTATGACTGAAACAAGGTCCTCCATAAAAAATTTGGCGGCACAAGCGGGTTAGCTGAGTAAAAGAGTTACTGAAACTCCTCCTAGTACTCTCCCAAGCAATACAGAAGAGAATCCAAAGAGAGAGTGCAAGGCCATCAATATAACCAAAATGGCGAAACCTATAGAGGAGGAAGAGGCAGTGATTTCCAGTGAGGTAGACCTTAATGGACGTCCACTAACCACTAAGAATTTCCCTAATGAGGAACCAACAGAATCTGAGGCTCACACAGAGACCATAGAGATTTAACTAAACTTACTATTATTACCATTCATGAGCACTGATGAGTATTCTTCCTCCGAGGAAGATGAAGATATTGTTGAAAAGCAAGTTGCTCGGTATTTAGGAGCAATCATGAAGCTGAATGTCAAGTTATTTGGTAATGAGACTTGGGAGGATGAACCTTCATTGCTCATCAATAAACTGAATGCCTTGGTTCAGCAGAAATTACCTCAGAAGAAACCGGATCCTGGAAGGTTCTTAATACCTTGTACCGTAGGCACCATGACCTTTGAGAAGGCTCTGTGTGACCTGGGGTCAGGTATAAACCTTATGCCACTCTCTGTAATGGAGAAACTAGGAATCTTTGAGGTACAAGCTGCAAGAATCTCACTAAAGACGGCAGACAAATCAATGAAACAGGCTTATGGACTTGTAGAGGATGTCTTTGTGAAGATTAAAGGCCTTTACATCCCTGGTGACTTCATAATCCTAGACATTGGGAAGAATGAGGATGAATCCAACATCTTTAGAAGACCCTTCCTAGCCACAACAAGGGCTGTGATTGATGTGGACAGAGGAGAGTTAGTCCTTCAATTGAATGAGGACTACCTTGTGTTTAAGGCTCAAGGATCTTCTTCTATAAACATGGAGAAGAAGCATGAAAAGCTTCATCCAATTCTCCCCATACAGATTCAAGCAGAGCCCCCACACTAAAACTCTAAGTTTGGTGTTGGGAGGCCACAATCATGCTTTGAGCATCTGTGAAGCTCTGAAAGAGCTTACTGTCAAGCTATTGACATTAAAGAAGCGCTTATTGGGAGGCAACCCAATTTTATTTATCTATGTTAATTCCTTTTTCATTTTATTTTCCATTATTAGTTTATGTTTTCTTTAGGTTCATGATGATGTGGAGTCACAAAAACAGCTGCAGAATTAAAGCAGAATCAAAAATAGTATAAAAAACAGCACACCCTAGAGGACAGGCTTACTGGCATTTGAACGGGCATTTAACGCCTAGTCTGGCAGCATTTTGGGTGTTAAACACCAGAATTGGCAGATAGACTGGCGTTTAATGCCAGAAAAGGGTGTCTAGAGTCTGGCTGGCGTTAAACGCCAGAAAGGGGCATCAGCCTGGCATTTAATGCCAGGAAAGGCAGCAGAACTGGCGTTAAACGCCAGAAATGGCATGCAGAGAGCGTTTAAATGCCAGAAAGGTGCAGGGACCAGAATTCCTTGACACCTTAGGATCTGTGAATCCCACAGGATCCCCACCTACCCCAACTCTTTTTCTCTCCTTTTCACACCTTTTCATAACACTCTCTATTTCTCCTCTAAAACCATCATACAACCCACCTACCCCCACCCATTCAAATTCAAACCATCTCTTTCCCAAACCCAACCCCTATTACAAGAATTCCCTCTCCACTCCACTCCTATATAAGCCCCTCATCACTCCTTTATTTTCACACATTATAACCACCTAAAACCCCCCTTGGCCGAACCACTCACACACCTCCATCTCCTCTATCTCTTCTTCCTCTAATTCTTTCTTTCTTCTTTTGCTCGAGGATGAGCAAACCTTTTAAGTTTGGTGTGGAAAAAAGTCTGCTTTTTGTTTTTCCATAACCATTAATGGCACCTAAGGTCGAAGAAACCTCTAGGAAGAGGAAAGGGAAGGCAGTTGCTTCCAACTCCGAGTCATGGGAGATGGAGAGATTCATCTCAAAAGACCATCACTAAAAAGAGGATGGAGCAAACAAAAGAGCTCGCTCATAGACCTCAACAAGAGCATGAGGAAATTTCTCATCAAGAAATCCCTGAGATGCTTCAAGGGATGCATTTCCCTCCACACAACTATTGGGAGCAACTCAACACCTCTTTAGGAGAATTGAGTTCCAACATGGAGCAACTGAGACTGGAGCACCAATAGCACTCCATTATCCTCCATGAAATCAGAGAGGACCAAAGAGCCATTAGGGATGATTAACAAAGGCAAAGAAGAGATATTGAGGAGCTAAAGCACTCCATAGGATCTTCAAGAGAAAGAACTAGCTGTCGTCACTAAGGTGGACCTGTTCTTTAATTTCCTTGTTCATATTTTTCTATTTTTCATTATTTTATGCTTTATGTTTTGACTATGTTTGTGTCTTTATTACAAGATCATTAGTGTTTAGTGTCTATGTCCTAAAGCTATGAATGTTCCATGAATCTTTCACCTTTCTTAAATGAAAAATATTTTCTGAAAAAGAAAAAGAAGTACATGAATTTCAAATTCTATGTTGAAAATAGTTTAATTATTTTGATGTGGTGGCAATACATTGTGTTTTCTAAATGAATGCTTGAACAGTGCATATTTTTTATAGTGAAGTTGATGAATGTTAAAATTGTTGGCTCTTGAAAGAATAATGAAAAAAGAGAAATGTTATTGATAATCTGAAAATCATAAAATTGATTCTTGAAGCAAGAAAAAGCAGTGAAAAACACAAAGCTAGCGAAAAAAGGCAAAAAATAAAGAAAAAGAAAGAAAAAGAAAAAGCAAGAAGAAAAAGCAGTAACCCTTTAAACTAAAAGGTAAGAGTAAAGAGGATCCAAGGCTTTGAGCATCAGTGGATAGGAGGGCCCAAAGGAATAAAATCCTGGCCTAAGCGGCTAATTCAAGCTGTCCCTAACCATGTGATTGTGTCATGAAGGTCCAAGTGAAAAGCTTGAGACTGAGTAGTAAAAGTCGTGATCAAAGCAAAAGGAGTGTGCTTAAGAACTCTGGGCACCTCTAACTGGGGACTCTAGCAAAGCTGAGTCACAATCTAAAAAGGTTCACCCAGTTATGTATCCGTGGCATTTATGTATCCGGTGGTAATACTGGAAAACAAAATGCTAAGGGTCACGACCAAGACTCATAAAGTAGCTGTGTTCAAGAATCAACATACTAAACTAGGAGAATCAATAACACTATCTGAATTCTGAGTTCCTATGGATGCCAATCATTCTGAACTTCAAAGGATAAAGTGAGATGCCAAAACTGTTCAGAAGCAAAAAGCTACTAGTCCCGCTCATCTAATTGGAACTAAGCTACATTGATATTTTGAAATTTATTGTATTTTCTCTTATTTTTATCCTATTTTGTTTTTAGTTTCTTGGGGACAAGCAACAATTTAAGTTTGGTGTTGTGATGAGCAGATAATTTATACGCTTTTTGGCATTGCTTTTAGGTAGTTTTTAGTATGTTTTTGTTACTTTTTATTAGTTTTTATGCAAAAATCATTTTTGGACTTTACTATGAGTTTGTGTGTTTTTCTATAATTTCATGTATTTTCTTGCTGAAATTGAGGGACCTAAACAAAAATCTGATACAAAGGCTGAGAAAGGACTGCAGATGCTGTTGGATTCTGATCTCCCTGCACTCAAACACATTTTTCTGGAGCTACAGAAATTCAATTGGTGCGTTATCAAATGGGCTGGAAAGTTAGCATCTTGGGGTTTCCAGCAATATTTAATAGTCCATACTTTTTATGAGATTTGATGGCCCAAACTGGCATTAAAACGCCCACCAGAGACTATTTTCTGGCGTAAAACGCCGGAACTGGCACAAGAACTGGAGTTAAATGCTCAAACTGGCATTCAAGCTGGCGTTTAACTCCTAAAAAAGCCTATGCACGTATAAAGCTCAATGCTCAGCCCAAGCACACACCAAGTGGGCCCCAGAAGTGGATTTCTGCACTTAGTTACTTATTTTCTGTAATCCTTAGTAACTACTATTGTATAAATAGCACTTTTTACTATTGTATTTTATCCTTTTTTTCAGAATCTTATGCCATTTTTCACATTTGGGAGGCTGGCCATTCGGTCATGCCTAGACCTTTTTCTCTTAGGTATCTTCCAAACGGTGGAGTTTCTACACCTCATAGATTAAGGTGCAGAGCTCTGCTATTCTTCATGAATTAATGCAAGTACTATTGTTTCTCTTTCAATTCACGCTTACTTCTTCTCCAAGATATGCTCTCGTACTTATTTCAGTTGTGTCAGAATGAAGGTGTGACCCGTGACAATCACCCACTATCTTCGTTACTCGCTTAGCCAAGATCCGCGTGCTTGACAACCACAAGCGGTCTACATGATGTTCAACGTAGTCATTGGACGATAGCCCGAGTATAGTCTCTTGGGTCTCTGATCCACGGATTTGACTTGCCTCTCTAAACAATAGAGCATTCAAATCCGTGAGATTAGAACCTTCGTGGTATAGGCTAGAACCTTGTCTGTGACGGGATCCGGAAAGTCTAAACCTTGTCTGTGGTATTCCAAGTAGGATCTGGGACGGGATGACTGTGACGAGCTTCAAACTCATGACTGTTGGGTGCAGTGACAGTGTGCAAAAGGATAGAGAGATCCTATTCCGACACAAGTGAGAACTGACAGATGATTAGCCGTGCGATAGCTGTGCCTGGTATTTTTCATCCGTGACGAGAAATCCAACAGTTGATTAGCCATACATAAACCGTAGCTCAACCATTTTCACTGAGAGGACGGATGGTAGCCATTGACAATGGTGATCCACCAACATACAGCTTGCCATGGAAGGGAGCACGCATGATTGGATGAAGACAATAGGAAAGCAAAGGTTCAGAAGCAACAAAGCATCTCCAAACGCTTATCTGAAATTCCCACCAATGAATTACATAAGTATCTTTATTTTAATTTGCGTTTTATTTATCTTTCAATTATCAAAACTCATAACCAATTGAATCTGCCTGACTAAGATTTACAGGATGACCATAGCTTGCTTCAAGCCGGCAATCTCCGTGGGATCGACCCTTACTCGCATAAGGTTTTATTACTTGGACGACCCAGTGCACTTGCTGGTTAGTTGTACCGCAGTTGTGAAAAGTGTGATCAAAATTCCATGCACCAGTTGCCTTCACTTCTTGGATTTCAAGACATGGTTGTTGTGTGATTATTGGGGCATTATCTTTATCAAAATTCTTTTGAATTGATGGTTCAATGAGCCCTTCATCCATGTAGCTATCTGCTTCAATTGAGTGTGAACTTCCTTGATTAGCTTCCTCCCCTTCTTTTACATGATACTCCATTGAGTCCTTTAGGGGTGAAGTTTCATGTTCCTTTGTCACATCAATTAGCTTCTGTGAATATAGAGCCACAGGTTCAAGTATCTCTACAACCTCCTTCTCCATTGGAGTTTCTTTTGGTATTGGAGCTTCTTTTCCTTGTTCTTCCACTTCCTCCTTTGCACTTAATATTTGATTTAATAGCACTTTTATGGAGGAGGTTTGTTGTTCTTCCCAATATTTCTTTATCTCCTCTTCATACCTTTCAATCACGGATTCAAGTGTTGAGAGTCTTCGGTTCAGGGAAGTTTGTGGGGGTTGTGAGTTTTCATGTTCCTTTGTCATTTCAAGTGCCTTTTGTGGATATAAAATCCTTGGATCATATACCTCCACAACCTTCTCCTCCATTGAGGATTCATTTGACACAGGGGCCTCTTCATCTTGTTTTTCTACTTCCTCCTTCACATCCACCAATTGATTTTCGTCTTCCTTGCTTAGCAAATCTTCATTTTTCCTTGCTTGCTCTAAATGTCCATCCATCTTCTTGCAGAGGGTTTCCTGTTCTTTCCAAGATTCTATGGATGTTTGTAGGTATTGTTCAAATGCTAGCTCAAGGGATGAAGGCTGATGAGCAGATATTTTATACGCTTTTTGGTGGTATTTTGATGTATTTTTTAGTATACTTTAGTCACTTTTAGTATATTTTTATTAGTTTTTATGCAAAAATCACATTTTTGGACTTTACTATGAGTTTGTGTGTTTTTCTCTGATTTCAGGTATTTTCTGGCTGAAATTGAGGGACCTGAGCAAAAATCTGATTTAGAGGCTGAGAAAGGACTGCAGATGCTGTTGGATTCTGAGCTCCATGCACTCGGAATGGATTTTTTGGAGCTACAGAAGTCTAATTGACGCGCTCCTAATTGCGTTGGAAAGTAGACATCTTGGGCTTTCCAGCAATATATAATAGTCCAAAATCATTCATTCACATTTTTGCTCCTAAGATATTCATTCACATTTCAACATGATAAATGTGATGATCCGTTTATGAGCCTCATTCACTACCCCCTTTTAAAAATTTAGTGAATGAGTTCTTTTGGCAAGCGCACCAAAATCATCGCCAAGTAATAACCCACACTGGAGTCGGATCGTATCCACAGAGATTGGCAAACCCAAGCAGTTTTAATTTATTGATGAATTAGTCAGGTGGATCAATATTAGTGTGAAGTGCAGAATTGTAAATGGCATAAATGTAAATGACTTGAATGTAAAGAAAAGCAGTAAAGTGCAGGAATGGAAATTGCATAATGTAAATTGCTGAATCATAAATGACTTGAATGTAAATGGAAATGGGGGAATTGTTGAAAGTAAAATGAAGCTATAAAGAGATGGATAGATAAGAATGGGGGAATTCATTGAGATTGGGAGATGTTGCATCTTTGGATCAATTCTAGCTTAGATCTCCTTCAATCATGCAACTCACTGACCTCTTGGCAATCATGATTGATTGAACCCCAATCCCTTGATGACTCAATCTCTCAGATCTTGATCAATAGCCAATTCCTTGGTCTAATTGCTCATGAAGATAGATATGCTTGGTCCCTGATTATACCACACACCTTTGTAGATCCAGGTAGAGGGGGGATTATATGTCATGTATCCCATCATCAAAACCCATAATCTACTCAAATGTGAGAAGGGATTTCAATCATGGTTTCATGTTTCCTTTCCCAAGGTTCCCATGAAACCCAATTGTATTCAATCTCTTTCCCAAGATAATTGAACACTAAGCATTAAGAACGAAATTCCTTCTAGCAAATCAAAGAGAAGATGAAGAGAAGAAGAACTTCACTATTATCAATCCATCAAGTACAACAGAGCTCCCTCTCTCAATGAGAGGGAAGTTAGCTACTCATAGCTTAGAAAATACTCAAAAGTGGAATGTAAAAATGGATCTAGAATTAACTGCTTAAAGATCCCAGACGCTTTATGATACCATGTACATTAGAGGGTACTTGTACCAAGACAGCTCTATGTGATCTTGGGGCAAGTATCAACCTAATACCTGCACTAACTATCAGAAAGCTTGGCTAGACTGAAGAATTCAAACCAACTCGAATATGTCTCCAACTTGCTGATGGCTCCATTAAATATCCATTAGGCGTAATTGAGGACATGATTGTCAAGGTTTGGCCATTTGCCTTCCCCACTGACTTTGTAGTGCTGGAAATGGAGGAGCACAAGAGTGCAACTCTCATTCTAGGAAGACCTTTCCTAGCAACTGGACGAACCCTCATTGATGTCCAAAAAGGGGAGGTGACCCTGAGAGTCAATGAGGATGAGTTTAAGTTGAATGCTGTTAAAGCTATACAGCATCCAGACACATCAAAAGACTGCATGAGAGTTGATATTATTGACTTCCTAGTGGAAGAAGTCAATATGACTGAGAGTCTCGAATCAGAGTTAGAGGACATCTTTAAAGATGTTCAGCCTGATTTGGAGGCACCAAAGAAAACAGAAGAACCCCTGAAAACTCCTCAGGAAGAGGATAAGCCTCCTAAAACCGAGCTAAAACCACTACCACCATCCCTGAAATATGCATTTCTGGGAGAGGATGTAACTTTTCTTGTAATCATAAGCTCTGCCTTAGAACCACAGGAAGAGAAAGCACTACTTCAGGTGCTAAAGACAAACAAGACAGCTCTTAGGTGGTCCATAAGTGATCTTAAGGGCATTAGCCCAGCCAGATGCATGCACAAGATCCTATTGGAGGATGATGCTAAGCCAGTGGTTCAACCACAGAGGCGGCTAAATTCGGCCATGAAGGAAGTAGTGCAGAAAGAGGTCACTAAATTACTAGAGGCTGGGATTATTTATCCTATTTCTGATAGCCCATGGGTGAGCCCTGTCCAAGTCGTCCCAAAGAAGGGAGGTATGACAGTGATTCATAATGAAAAAAATGAACTGGTTCCTACAAGAACAGTTACAGGGTGGCGTATGTGTATTGACTATAGAAGGCTCAATACAGCCACCAGAAAGGATCATTTTCCTTTACCATTCATAGACCAGATGCTAGAAAGACTAGCAGGTCATGACTATTACTACTTTTTGGATGGCTATTCAGGCTATAACCAAATTGCAGTAGATCCTCAGGATCAAGAGAAAACAGAATTCACATGTCCATCTGGAGTATTTACCTACAGAAGGATGCCATTTGGTCTGTGCAATGCACCTGCAACCTTTCAGATATGCATGCTCTCTATTTTCTTTGATATGGTAGAAAAATTTTTGGAAGTCTTCATGGATGACTTCTCAATATTTGGAGACTCATTCAGCTCCTGTCTTGATCATCTAGCACTTGTTCTGAAAGGGTGCCAAGAGACTAACCTGGTTTTAAACTAGGAAAAATGTCACTTTATGGTGACTGAAGGAATTGTCCTTGGGCATAAAATTTCGAACAAAGGAATAGAGGTGGATCAAGCTAAGGTTGAGGTAAATGAAAAATTACCACCACCCACCAATGTTAAGGCAATCAGAAGCTTTCTGGGATATTCAGGATTCTATAGGAGGTTTATAAAGGATTTTTCAAAAGTTGCAAAACTTCTGAGTAATCTTCTAGCTGCTGATACACCATTTGTCTTTGACACAGAGTGTTTGCAGGCCTTTGAGACTCTGAAGGCTAAGTTGGTCACAACACCTGTCATTTCTGCACCAGATTGGACATTACCATTCAAATTAATGTGTGATGCCAGTGACCATGCTATTAGTGCAGTATTAGGACAAAGGCATAACAAGCTTCTGCACGTCATTTACTATGCCAGCCATGTTCTAAATGACGCACAGAAGAATTACACAACCACAGAAAAAAGAGCTGCTTGCAGTGGTTTATGCCATTGACAAGTTTAGATCCTATTTAGTAGGATTAAAAGTGATTGTGTACACTGA
Organism: Arachis hypogaea; assembly: GCF_003086295.3. Lineage (NCBI taxonomy): Eukaryota > Viridiplantae > Streptophyta > Magnoliopsida > Fabales > Fabaceae > Arachis > Arachis hypogaea. The sequence continues at coordinate 83,145,756 of NC_092036.1, read as the reverse complement.
CCATGCTGCTCTCAATATCTACTCACAAAGCAGGATTCAAAACCCAGGCTCATAAGATGGGTGTTGCTTCTGCAAGAGTTTGATATAGAAATAAGAGACAGAAAAGGGACAGAGAACCAAGTAGCTAATCACCTGTCTCGGATAGAACCAGTAGCAGGGGCATCTCTTCCCTTGACTGAGATCTCTAAAACCTTTTTGGATGAGCAACTCTTTGCCATTCAGGAAATACCATGGTTTGCAGACATTGTAAACTATAAGGCTGTAAGATTCATACCCAAAGAGTACAGTAGACAGCAAACGAAAAAATTAATTTCTGATGCAAAGTACTACTTGTGGGATGAACTATATCTCTTTAAGAGATGTGCAAATAGAATGATCCGCAGATGCGTGCCTAGAGAAGAAGCACAGAAGATCCTATGGCATTGCCATGGATCATAATATGGAGGACATCTTGGAGGTGAGTGAACAGCAACAAAAGTCCTCCAATGTGGCTTCTACTGGCCTACCTCTATAGAGACTCCCGAGAGTTTGTACGTAACTATGATAGTTGCCAGAGAGCTGGTAATCTGCCTAACGGTTATGCCATGCCTCAGCAAGGGATCTTAGAAATTGAGTTGTTTGATGTATGGGGTATTGATTTCATGGGGCATTTCCCACCATCATACTCAAACACTTACATTCTCGTGGCATTAGATTATGTATCTAAATGGGTAGAGGCAACTGTCACACCCACTAATGATACTAAGAGAGTGCTGAAATTCCTTTAGAACCATATCTTCAGCAGATTTGGTGTCCCTAGAATACTAATCAGTGATAGAGGAACTCATTTCTGCAATAAACAGCTTGACTCTGCTCTGATCCGATATGGAATTAACCACAAAGTGGCAACTCCATATCATCCACAGACAAATGGGCAGGCTAAAGTCTCAAATAGAGAACTAAAACGATTCCTGGAATGGACTGTAAGTACCCGTAGAAAGGATTGGGCAAGGAGTCTAGATGATGCTCTATGGGCATACAGAACTGCATTCAAAACCCCTATAGGGACTTCTCCATGCCAGCTTGTGTATGGAAAATCCTGTCACCTGCCAGTGGAACTAGAACACAAGGCCTAGTGGGCAACCAGATTCCTAAACCTTGATGCCAAGTTAGCTGGAGAGAAAAGATTGCTCCAGTTGAATGAGCTAGAAGAATTCAGACTCAATGCTTTCGAAAATGCAAAAATTTACAAAGAGAAAGCAAAAAGGTGGCATGACAAGAAACTGTCATCCAGAGTCTTTGAGCCAGGACAGAAGGTTCTGCTATTTAACTCTTGGCTCAGATTATTTCCTGGGAAATTAAAATTCTGGTGGAGGGGACCATATGTGATCACAAGTGTGTCACCATATGGATATATAGAGCTTCAGGATATTGACTATGACAAAAAATTCATTGTTAATGGACAGAGAGTCAAACATTATCTTGAAAGCAATGTTAAGCAAGAATGCTCAAAACTGAGACTAGACTAAAGCTCAGTAAAAGTCCAGCTAAAGAAAATAAAGAAGCGCTTGCTGGGAGGCAACCCAGTCATTAGCAAGGGTTCTTGTTATTTAAATAATAATTATAGGAGTTTGATATAAATGATCTTTAAGGTTGATTGTCAAATGCAGAATTTTACAGAGTTACAGAAGGATTCAGAACACAAAGCAGAGAAAAGGAGCACACTGGCTCGAAAATGCTAGTAAGAGGCATTTTGGGCGTTAAACGCCAGAATGGGTATCATTCTGGGTGTTTAACGCCAGTAAAGATACCATTCTGGGCGTTAAATGCCAAAATGGGTACCATTCTGGGTGTTTAACGCCAGAGTTGCAGCATCTTGGGCGTTCAGAAAAATGCCCAGTGACAAAGGATTCGCGGCGTTTAACGCCAGCTAGGATACCTGGCTGGGCGTTAAACGCCCAAATTGGCCAACAAATGGGCGTTAAATGCCAGAATGGATACAATTTTGGGCGTTTAATGCCAGAACTGACAGGGGGAGGTGATTCTGTTTTCACTTAAATTTTTTTTCAAATTTTCATATTTTAATTCATAATTTTCTGCATGAACATGTTACAAATTTTCATCTCTCAAATTCAATTTTCAAAAATTTAATAATCTTCTAAATTCTTTTTAATTTTCTTTTAAAATCCCTTTCAAATCTTTTTTAAAAACTCATTTATCTTTTCAATTTCTTTCCAAATCTTTTCCAACTCATCATATCAACTTTTAATTCTTAGATGCATCAACAAAAATTCAGATTTAACTTCTTTATATCTTTTCCATATCTTTTGAACTTTAAAATCTCATCTTTTTCATATCATGATTCATCTTTTACAGATCATATCTTTCAATCATATCTTTTTCAAAATTTTTGAAACTCACCTACCTTTTAAATACACATTCGGGGATCCCCATACCTCCACTATTCGAATATGTCTCTCCCTCTATTCCTCTCCTTTCCTTTCTTTTGCTTAAGGAGAAGCAAACCTCTATGTTTGGTGTGTTTTTCCGTGATCACTTAGCAAAACCTCACCAAGATCATGGCCCTTAAAGGAAAACAAACCACTTTAAGAGGCAAGAAAGAGAATAATTCAAAACCACTTTGGAATCATGAGAGGTTCTTAACCAAAGAACATGCAGACCATTACCACAAAATAATGGGTTTGAGGTCAGTGATCCCGGAAGTTAAGTTCGATCTGAAAGAAGATGAATATCCGGAGATCCAAGAACAGATTCGAAATAGAGGTTGAGAAATCCTAGTTAATCCTGAGACAAAGGTGGGAAGAAACATGGTCTAGGAATTCTACTCAAATCTGTGGCTAACATATAAACAGAGAATGATAGGAACTGCCTTCCATACCTTTTGAATTATGGTCAGAGGAAAGACTATTTACTTCCACCTTGACAAAATACGAGAGGTCTTCAAGCTGCCTCAACTACAAGATGATGCAGAATCCTTTAATAGGAGAATGGTGAGAGTAGATAAGAATTTGGACCAAGTTCTAGAGGACATATGCCTCCCTGGAACTAAGTGGATAACCAACTCAAAAGGTGTCCCAAACCAAATTAAGAGAGGAAATCTCAAACCAGTCGCTAGGGGCTAGTTGGACTTCATTGGGCATTCTATACTGCCCACTAGCAACCACTCTGAGGTCACTGTCAAAAGAGCAGTGATGATTCATTGTATTATGCTGGGAAACAAAGTGGAGATTGATGATCTGATTTCTTGTGAGATTTATACAATTGCAAATAAGAATTCCAGTGAAGCCAAATTGGCTTATCCAAGCTTAATCTCTCTACTATATAAAGATGTTGGGGTAAAGATGGGAGTGGATGAGTTCATCTCAGTCGAGCATCCAATCACTAAAAAATCAATGGAGGGACAACAAGTACACGACAACTCCATCAAGAGGAGGGCGCAGGAGTTCCTCCCAGAAATCTCCAAATTGACTACTGGGCACGCCTAGAAGCATCTGTCACCAAGCTGCAAGAAGCTATGGATCAACTTAAGGAAGAACTGCAAAATCAAAATAGCATGCTCTGTAAGCTGCTTAAGGAACAAGAAAAGCAAGGACGTGAGCTACAAGAGCTGAAGCGCCAGAAGCTCTCCCTTGAGGGACCAGACACCCCACAGATTGAAGGAGCATCCATCTCCCAAAATAAAGGTTGTTGAGTCCTAATCTTAAATCTGTGATAACCTTTATTATTAGAAACCTATCTTAAGAATTACATGAGTATTAGTAATTAGGGTCTTTATTTTTATTTTTATTTTATCTCCAAGTAAGCTATAATTTATTCTTCTTATCATCACTAAACATGAATAAAATAGTAGATTTTCTTTAGAGTAAGGAGGCAATTATTTAAAGTTTTCAATAAGAAAAATTCTAATTAGTTTTATGTGGTGGCAACACTTTTTGTCTTCTGAATGAATGCTTGAATAGTGCATATTTTTTATAGTGAAGTTTATGAATGTTAAAATTGTTGGCTATTGAAAGAATGATGAAAAGAAAGAGAAATATTATTGATAATCTGAAAAATCATAAAATTGATTCTTGAAGCAAGAAAAAGCAGTGAAAATACAAAGCTTGCAAAAAATGAAAAATAAAGAAAAAGCAAGCAAAAAAAGCCAATAGCCCTTTAAACCAAAAGGCAAGGGTAAAAAGGATCCAAGGCTTTGAGCATTAATGGATAGGACGGCCCAAGGGAATAAAATCCTGGCCTAAATGGATAAATCAAGCTGTCCCTAACCATGTGCTTATGTCATGAAGGTCCAAGTGAAACGCTTGAGACTGAGTGGTTAAAGTCATGATCCAAAGCAAAAGAGTGTGCCTAAGAACTCTGGGCACCTCTAACTGGGGACTCTAGCAAAGCTGAGTCACAATCTGAAAGGTTCACCCAGTTATATGTCTGTGGCATTTATGTATCCTGTAGTACTATTGAAAAATAAGATGCTTAGGGTCACAGCCAAGACTCATAAAATAGCTGTGTTCAAGAATCAATATATCAAACTAGGAGAATTAATAACACTATCTGAATTCTGAGTTCCTATGGATGCCAATCATTCTGAACTTCAAAGGATAAATTGAGATGCCAAAACTGTTCAGTAGCAAGAAGCTACTAGTCCCGCTCATCTAATTAGAATCTGAGCTTCACTTAAAACTCTGAGATGTATTGCCTCTTCATTTTCTTTCTACCCTATTTTATTTATCTAGTTGCTTGGGGACAAGCAACAGTTTAAGTTTGGTGTTGTGAGGAGCGGATACTTTATACGCTTTTTCGTGGTATTTTCATGTAATTTTTAATATGCTTTAGTCACTTTTTAGTATATTTTTATTAGTTTTTATGAAAAAATTACATTTCCGGACTTTACTATGAGTTTGTGTACTTTTCTGTGATTTCAGGTATTTTCTGGCTGAAATTGAGGGACTTGAGCAAAAATCTGATTCAGAGGCTGAGAAAGGACTGCAGATGCTGTTGGATTCTGAACGCCATGCACTCGGAATGGATTTTCTTGAGCTACACATATCCAATTGATGCGCTCCTAATTGCGTTGGAAAGTATACATCTTGGGCTTTTCAGAAATATATAATAGTCCATACTCTGCCCGAGATTTTATAGCGCAAACTGGCATTTAAACACCAGCTTTTTACCTTTTTCTGGCGTTAAACGCCAGAACTGGCATAAAAGTTGGAGTTAAACGCCCAAACTGGCACCAAAGCTAGCGTTTAATGCCAGGAATAGCCTATGCACGTGAAAGTTTCAATGATCAGCCCAAACACACACCAAGTGGGCCCCAAAAGTGGATTTCTGTACTATCTATCTTAGTTTACCCATTTTCTGTAAACCTAGGTTACTAGTTTAGTATAAAAACTACTTTTAGAGATGCATTTTGTACCTTATGACATTTTACATCTGAATTTTGTATCTTCTACGACATGAGTCTCTAAACTCCATGATTAGGGGTGATGAGCTCTGCTGTGTCTCAATGGATTAATGCAATTACTACTGTTTTTTCATTCAATCATGCTTGTTTCTATTCTAAGATATTCATTCCCATTTCAACATGATAAATGTGATGATCCATGACACTCATCACCATTCTCAACCTATGAACGCGTGCCTGACAACCACTTCTGTTTTACCTTAGATTGAGTGGGTATCTCTTGGGCTCCTGGTTCATGAGTTTGATTGCCTCTCCTGACAATAGAGCATTAAAATCCGTTAGATCAGAGTCTTCATGGTATAAGATAGAATCAATTGGTAGCATTCCTGAGATCCAGAAAGTCTAAACATTGTCTGTGGTATCCCGAGTAGGATCTGGGAAGGGATGACTGTGATGAGCTTCAAACTCATAAATGTTGGCCGGCAGATGAGAACCAACAGATGACAGATGATTAGCCATGTACATGGACCATTTTCACTGAGAGGACGGCAGGTAGCCATTGACAACGGTGATCCACCAGCATACAGCTTGCCATGGAAGGAGCCTTGCATGCGTGAAGAAGAAGATAGTAGAAAAGCAGAGATTCAGATTACATAGCATCTCTAAAACCCCAATCTGATCTCCATTACTGCATAACAAGTACTCTTTATTTCATGTTCTTATACTTTCTGCAATTAAAACTAAGAATCATTATTGATATCCGGACTAAGAGTTACAAGATAACAATAGCTTGCTTCAAGCCGACAATCTCTGTGGGATCGACCCTTACTCACGTAAGGTATTACTTGGACGACCCAGTGCACTTGCTGGTTAATTGTGTGGAATTGCAAAAGTGTAATTATGATTTCATGCACCTAAGGCTAAGAATGAGTTTCTGGATATGTGGTCATTGTGATGAAGTCATTTTGAGGAGTATGGAAAGAATTTTGTACTGAGGCATACTCAAGTGGTGAGGAGTTTTCAAATGAGAAACTGAAAGGTGAGGTTGGACAATTTAGCATAAATGAGTTGAAGGATTGCTCAAGCGATGATGGCTCTTGATTAATGGAGTATGACACACCGAGTGCTCTCTGATTTTGATCCTCCCAAGTATAACTTGAAGAATTGTTGAATTCATTATAGTATGGATCATCTTCTAGCATTGGGAGGCAATCTTGCATGAATTTATTGAAAGCACACTCTAGTGATGATGTCTCTTGATGAACAAAATATGGATCATTAAGATCTCTTTGGTTTTGACCCTCCCAGTCATAATATGAGTAGTTATTATAGCAATATGAGTCATCTTATGGCTCTGGGAGGTGTTTATACTCTATCATTTCTTGTTGATACTCCCATCCACCATTAGCATAATGACATGAATCATTTTGTGGTGTTGGGAAGTATCCCATGAAATTGTTTTGATCATTTTGTGGCTCTGGAGCATATCCCCATTAGTTAGATTGCTCATAATCTGTCATTTCTTGGTGATATTCCCAACCACCATTAGAATAGTCATTTGGTGATGGTGGGCCATACCCATGAATTTTTTTTTATCAAAAGATGAGTTGAAATCTATTTGAAACATGTAAAACACAATCACCAATGAAAATTGAAATTCATGTCACAGAGAAGAATTTCTTAGTGAGGCAATACCACAAACACCTAAGTATCAGTAGAAAACAGAAAATTAAAAGAACTTAAATGACAAAAACAAAGAAAATGCTTAATCTAGACTCATCACCCACTTAATCATTGTCGATCTAAATCAATCCCCGGCAATGGCGCCAAGAACTTGATGGGGGAAAAATTAGATTTCCACACAATCTCGCCGGCAAGTGTACCGGATCGCATCAAGTAGTAATAACTCACCAGAGTGATGTCGATCCCATAGGGATTGATGGATCAAGCAACTTTAGTTAGGTGATGAATTTAGTCAAGCTAACAGTGGTGAATTGAGTGAAACTGAAAATCAAAAGGTAAAATGCAAGGAATTTAAAGTGCATAATTTAAATTACATCAAATGTAAAGGGCTTGAGTGGGAAATTAAAGAAAACAGAAATAACAGAGAGAAAGATTCATTAGGGATCGAAGATGTCATAATTCACAATGAATTAAATGGGTCTCAACTCCTTTGTCAATCATATGAGTAGATCTATGGCGGATTGAAATTGATTGGATCCCAATTCCTTGGCAATCCAATCTCTCTAATCACAATCAATCTTGCCAATTCCTTGATCTAATTGTCATGAGAAGAGGTTAAGTGCATGTCTCTCATCCATAAGCCACACTAACTCTCAGGATCTCAATTCCTTCCGAATGGTGTTGATCAAGAGAGTAGTGAAGGATAGAGCCTCAATTCTAATGTCATGATTCCCCTTTCGAGGCTCACACAAGCATTCACAGATTCAAACCCCCTTCCTGAGTGAATAAATCATCAATCAAAACAGAGGATATCCTATAGCTACACAAACGAATTAAAAAGAAGAAGTTCATTCAATTATGTGAATCATAACAGAGCTCCTCCCCCTAATGGTTGGGGTTCAATGGATCATAGCTCTCAGAACAATTACAGAAGATTAAAATTGCATGAAAGTAAATTAAAAGCAATGGGAACAGAAAAGTAAAATTGGCAGAAAGTAAATTTGCAGAAGAGAATTGCAAAAATTGAAAATTGCATTGAAATAAAACTGAATTCAGTGCAGAAGAAATGTAAAGTGCAGAGAAGAAAAAGTGTATCAAGAGAGCCTTCTATTCTACCCCTACTCCTACTCCTACTGCTGCCTACTACTAATGCATCCTACTGTCCGTGTGAGAGCCCCCCTAATGAAATGAAACGGATCCCCTTATATAGGCTTTCCTAAATGATAAATAAAATGAAATTCAAAATAAATTACAATTAAATGAAAATCCTGTTCTAAATGCTCCTTGTGGTCTTCATTGAGTGATCAGAGTGGGCTTGCTTGCTTGTAGTTCAAATGGACTTAGAATGAAGCTACTTTGAGCAAAAATTCACTTCTAGGAGAGCGTAGCGTTCATTTGGAGAACGGAGCGTTCAGGCACCCATGCGTATCCGTGCTATACGCTTGCGCGTCCCTGATGTTTTGGCTTATCGACGCATACGCGTCACCCACGCGTACGCGTCCCTTGCAACGTTCACTAAATGAACGTAGCGTTCATGCAACGAATGCTACCCACGTGTACGCGTCATATACGCGTCATATACGCGTACACGTGGATTGCAAAAATGCCATTTCCATACTTATGCTCCATGCACGCATTTGTGCAATCCATCACCATTGCCACACCCATGCGTACGCATCGATGGTTAAACTTCAAATCCAAATTTCGCGCTTTGTCGCAAGCATTCTTTGGTAACGAACGTAGCGTTCTTGCTGAATGAATACTGATTCCCCACCCACGCGTACACGTCACTCATGTGTACGCGTGGATTTGCAAAATTGTCATTTGCGCGTGCGCGTCCTATACGCGTGCACGTCGCTAGAGAGCGTGGCGTTCTGTATTTGAACACAGCATTAGTCTGCACTGCCCTTCTTTCTCTCCATTTTTCACCTGAAATTAACCAAACGTGCAATCAAAGCCTTGGCATAATCATGAAATCTTGCAAGAAATCTAATGAAAATGCATAAAATTACCAATGTTTGATTGAATCAAGACAAGCATGAAATTCTCACTCAAACACTTACTTATTACCTAAAAATGCATGAAAACCAAGTAAAAACTAATGAAAAAGGCTTGTGAAACTAGTCTAAGATGACTTATCATCAGTACGCGTGGGTTGACGCGTACGCGTTGATGTGCCAAATTGCTGAACCACACATACGATTGGGCGATGCGTGCGTGTGGGTGCCCGAGCGCTACGCTTTCCTAAAAAATGCTGTGTTCTCCTAGGAGCAGAATTGTGGTTCAATTAATTTCATTCCAAGACCATTTAAACCAGCAATCAAGCCCATTCATATCACTCAATCAAGGCCACAAGAATCAGCTAGATTTAATTTTGATTTGATTGTAATTTGTGTTCAATTTCTTTTCAATTTGTAATTTAGGAAAGCCTATATAAAGGCATCAGTTTCATTGAGAAAGGAGAGCTTGGAGTAGGAGGCTCTCGTAGGGGTAGAGGCTAGAGGATTAGAGACTCAAGAGCTCTCTTGGAGGATTAGGGAATCTGGAGAGCTTAGTGTAGAGTTTCTCTTTTGTACTCCTTTTACTTTCTGCACTTTCTTCTTTAAGTTTGTACTGAATTCAGTTTTACTTTTATGCAATTCCAATTTTCTGCACTTTTGTTTTTCTGCAATTCTACACTTCTGTTCTAAATTCCCTATAAGTGTTCTTAGAGCAATGAGCAATTGAACCTCACTTCATTAGGGGAGGAGCTCTATTATAATTCAGTTGATTGAGTAAACTTCTTCTTCTCAATCGACTTGGGTAGCTATAGGGTATCCTCTGTTTTGATTGAGATTCATTCACTCCGAAAGGGGTTTGAATATGTTAAATGCTTGTGTGAGCCTCGGAAGGGGAATCATGAGTATTAGAATTGGGGCTCTATCCTTCACAATTCTCTTGACCAACACTATTCGGGAGGAATTGAGGTCCTGAGAATTAGTGTGGCTTATAGATGAGAGACATATACTTAACCTCTTCTCATGACAATTGGATCAAGGAATTGGCAAGATTGATTGTGATTAGAGAGATTGGATTGCCAAGGAATTGGGATCCAATCAAATTCAATCTGCCATAGATCTACTCATATGATTGAGAAAAGAGTTGAGACCCATTTGATTTATTTTGGATTATGATATCTCCAATCCCTAATGAACTTTTCTTTCTGCTAATTGTCCTTGAGTTCACTTTGAGTATTTTGGTTTACTTCTTCTTTAATTTCCCTGCACACAGAGCCTTTTACATTTGATGCAATTTACATTTTGTTGTCATTTACATTTAGCTCTTTAACTTTCTTGTTCTTTACGTTTCAAGCAATTTACATTTAGCACTTTAAATTTCCTGCAATTTATATTCTGTCAAGGCAATTTCACTCAATTCACCAATTGTCATCTTAACTAGACTAATCACCTCACTAAAATTGCTTGATCCATCAATCCCTGTGGGATCGACCTCACTCTGGTGAGTTTTACTACTTGGTGCGACTCGGTATACTTACCGGTTAGTTTGTGCAAAATCGATTTTTCCTCATCACGGTGCCAGCAAAAGGATAGTGGTTAATCCCGCTTACTTTAAGATTTGAGGTATGAGGCTGACTATCCTGCTCGCATCCTTTCGAATCGCAAGAGTGTGCCAGCCACTATATCCTTGGATAGTAGGCCGGGCACTATATCCTTGGGGTACCAATTATTCGTGACCAAAAGGCGACATTCCATGGTGATGTGTCGGGTTTGAACCGACAACTGATATCACGACTAATAGGACATGCATTCATCATGTGCATTTTCTATTTGTTTTCTTGCTTTTCCTAATTGCATCTTTTGTCTAAATGTATAACATGCTTACTTGCTTCTTGAATTACTTGTTGTAAATGTATATTACCTATGTTTTACTTGCTTGCATTTATCTGTGTTTTCTGCTGGGATTGAGGAGGTTCGATAGGCGAAGGCTGTGAGACAACGGTATTTCTGTTAAATTAGAATTCCCTTAAGTTAGATTACCTTATTATTGGTTTAAGTTATATATTTCTTTAAGCTTGAATATCTTGTAATCGATGTGAAGATTCTAGGATTGCCTTTGGCGTTCTGAAACCTGATACCTTATCTATTGGGCGTTGTTATCATACTGAGAACCTCTGGTTCTCATACCATATGTTGTTGTTATTTTTCATATGCAGGTCGCAACCCACCACGGTGAATTTGCGGGATGGTGACAGAGCAAAGGATCACCTTTATCTTTTGTATTTTGGTTAACTTGATGTAGTATATCTCTCATTTTGTATATTGCACTTGTTTAGAGGCTTATTTTGAGAGACAGGATGTTGCTGTTTAACTTCAAAAACTCTGTTGTATTCTGTTTGAACTAGCCGACCTAAATTCCGCAGGCTGTGACTAGTTCTCTTTTGTATACTTTATATATATACACACACACAGACACACATACACATACACACACATACACACACCTTGATTATCTTGTATCTATGATCCTTTTCTTATCTTTATGTGTTTGTTTATCGTGTGAATGCTTTGTGCTTTTGTATCTTTGTTTCCTTTGTCTTTGAGCTTTATTCTTTCATCGGGCTTCTAGTATATTATATTCTTTGATTATATATTATTGTATGAGCTTTAGAACTGTCGTGGCATTTTGTCGTCCTTTGCTTTATGACTAGAGGTAAGTCTTATGGTGATAGGGTGTTACATAAGGAGTTTTTTTGAGGGGGCCAAATGTTGAAACAGCTCAACCATGCCTAAATATGTTTAATTCCAAAAGTAAATAATGTCTCTTCAATGCAACAAATTTGGCCGATTTCTTTGAGCATTACCTTCTACAAAATTCTTTCTAGGATCATTGTTCATATAATGTAGCCATTAATGACGAGAATAATTAGTGAATATCAAAGTGTTTTCATTAGAGGGAGACTCATAAGTGACAATGTCTTAATAGCACACGAGTGTATATATTTTCTGAAGAATAGAAGAGTTGGGGACTGTGAAATGGCAATCAAACTAGACATAAGTAAGGCATATAATAGAGTGGAATGGAGCTATCTATGGTTCATAATGGAAAAATTGAGATTTAGCAGAAAGTGGATAAACTGGATAAAGGATTGTGTAACTTCAATTTCGTATTCTGTTTTGGTGGAAGGCCAACCAACAGGTTACTTCAAACTCAGTAGAGAGCTCCATCAAGGAGATCCTCTCTCACCCTACCTCTTCCTCATATGTACAGAAGGACTATCTTATCTGCTCTACCAAGGTGAACAGAAAGCTATATTTCATGGTCTATGACTGAATGCTAGATGCTCCTCAATTAGTCATTTACTATTTGCCAATGATGCTATCCTATTTAGTAGAGCTAACTATTAGAGTTGTGGAGCTTTAATACAAGTACTAGAGTCCTATGGTTCCATTAGTGGACAACAAGTGAACTTTAACAAATCCTCAGTCTTTTTTAGTAATAATTGCCCCCCCTTTGCTCAGAGATTAGATGGCAGAAACCCTTGGCATCAAACATGTTGGAGCTCAAGATAAATACTCTAGGATGCCAGCGGTAGTTAACAGATCAAAGATATAAACTTTTAACTACATAAATGAGAAAGTTATGAAGAAACTACAGCACTGAAAGCGCTCTCTGTTGTCTGCCAATAGGCGTGAAGTCTTATTAAAGACTGTTGCTTCAGCGATATCTATGTACATGCTAAGTTGCTTCAAACTACCTGATTCTCTAATTGATGAGTTACACAAACTGATGATGCAATTTTGGTGGGGATAACGTAACAATTAGAAATGGATATAGTGGATTAATTGGAACACTATGAGTAGGCCTAAAAATATTGGTAATTAGGGATTCAAAGATCTAAAAGCATTTAACCTAGCTATGTTGGCAAAATAGGACTAGTGATTAAGCACGAAAGAACACTCATGCTGCACAATATTTTTCGAAGTAGATACTTCAAGTACTTGACATTTATGAATTCTAAAATTGGTACCAACCCATCCTGGGCATGGAGAAGCCTACTAGAAAGGTGTTTGGTGCTGTAGAAGGGTATGAAGTGGCAAACAGGAAGAGGAAAAATTATTCGAATCAAAGAATACCCTTGGTTTGGTGATGAACTCCCTTTAAGATTCTTGCAGACAGTAATACAGAACCTAATTTAATATAGGTTAGACAACTATTTATAGAAGATGGGAGCTGGAACCAGGCCCTAATTCAGAACAATTTTCCTCCAAATGTGGCTACCACAATATGTCAAACTACTAGAACACAGGAAGATGACAAACTAATCTAGAACAAAGAGAGAAATGGGTTGTACTCTGTATGTACAAGATATGAGTTGGCATACTACTTCCATTGCTTCTTCACCTACCCTTCATCAGCTGTAGTCTGGGCAAAGCTTGGACAACAACTCATCTCAATGAACTTACACAACTAGCCTCATGGAAAAGACTAAAATCAAGCTTCACTTTCATCAAGTCAAAGCCGCACAGTAATTGCCTGCTAACCCAGTTTGCCTTCACGCTTTGGGGGCTCTGACTAGCTCGAAATCAGCAATTGTTTGAGGATAAATGTTTAACCCCTAAGAAAATTCTAACTTAAGCAGATAGCTTGGCTATGGAATTTATGAATTGCCCCCATCATCCATCTTGAGAAGTTTTTACCTTTTTTACTTCTTTCTTTCTTCGACATTTCTTGAATGAGCTTGTTTTTTTGTTTTGTTTGGGAGACCCCATCTGATGTATGTGTTTTTTAAATATGGACCGATCCTTTATTTCCATTGAACTAAATAATACCTACCCTTGTTTAAAAAAGATATAAACTAATTAATCAATTATTAAAATATTATTTATTATAAAAAATAAACAATTTTGAGCGTTTTTTTAAACTATTTATATTAAGGAAATGCATACAATATTTTTTAAAATTAATTTTTATTGCAATGATATTTATTATACTAATGTTCTTTTTTTAATAAATTATTTAAATATATGGTATAATTAGTATAAAATAATTAATAATTATTAAAATTTTAAAATATCATTTATTTATGAAACTAAGTAAATACTTTTTGATACGACCGTTACAAATTCGATGTCATAATTCAGCATTATATACAATAACTCGGCATTATGCACCATAACTCGGCACTTTACGTTATAACTTGGCATTATACGTTACAATCAGACATTATCACTTGTTAAAACCTATTAATTGCTCTTCAATTCAGATGATCAATAGAAACGTAACCGACCTATTTTATCTCACCTATAAAGGTATGATAATTTATCTTCAAAGGGGACATTGAATTCTCAATACTGACTTAATCTTCGGAGTGCCTTTGCAGGTACACTCCCCCCTTGTTCATTGCTCACGCTTTGCGCAATTGGACATCTCCTTGGAGAGAAGCTCGGACTTCCACAAAAGCTCAAAGGTCAGCACCGAAGATAACAACTCGGCGTCGACTCTCAAGGACCGAGCTCTCCCTTCAGGTATCCATACAAGAACAATTGGCGCCCACCGTGGGGCCTCGAAATAAACACCCTTTTTTCTATAGGCCCCATTTCCTTCCAAGGCTTCAAACTTACCTGCACCTTTGTAAACAAGGGTCATATAGTAAATCATTAAAGCCCGAAAAATGCCGATCTATATCTGTTTTTCCGATCTTTATCTGTCATCTCTCTATTTTTCAATTCATCTCTGGTTTATCTATTTGTCGATCTATATCTGTTTTGCCGATCTATATATCTTTTTCCGATCTATATCTGCTTTTTCGATCATTATCTGTCATCTCTGTATTTTTCAAATCATCTGATATATTTATTTGCCGATCTACATCTGCTTTTTCGATCAATATCTGTCATCTTTATTTTTCAATTCATCTATGTTATATCTATTTGCCGATCTATATTTGTTTTTCCGATCTATATTTGTTTTTTCGATCATTATCTGTCATCTCTCTATTTTTCAATTCATCTCTGGTATATCTATTTGCCTATCTATATCTGTTTTTCTGATCTATATCTGTTTTTCCGATCATTATCTGTCATCACTAATTTTTCAATTCATCTCTGGTTTATCTATTTGCCGATCTATATCTGTTTTACCGATCTATATATATTTTTTCGATCTATATCTGCTTTTTCAATCATTATCTGTCATCTCTGTATTTTTCAAATCATCTGATATATTTTTTTGCCGATCTATATCTGCTTTTCTGATCAATATCTGTCATCTTTATTTTTTGATTCATCTATGGTATATCTATTTGCCGATCTTTATCTGTTTTTTCGATCTATATCTGTTTTTTCGATCATTATCTGTCATCTCTCTATTTTTCAATTCATCTCTGGTATATCTATTTGCCTATCTATATATGTTTTTTCGATCTATATCTGTTTTTCCGATCATTATCTGTCATCACTAATTTTTCAATTCATCTATGGTATATCTATTTGCCAATCTATATCTGTTTTTTCGATCTATAAATGCTTTTTCGATCATCATCTGTCATCTCTATATTTTTCAAATCATCTGATATATTTATTTACCGATCTATATCTGCTTTTCCGATCAATATCTGTCATCCTTATTTTTTGATTCATCTATGGTATATCTATTTGCCAATCTTTATCTGTTTTTCCGATCTATATATGCTTTTTTTATCATTATCTGTCATCTCTGTATTTTTCAAATCATCTGATATATTTATTTGCCGATCTATATCTGCTTTTTCGATCAATATCTGTCATCTTTATTTTTCAATTCATCTATGGTATATCTATTTGACGATCTATATCTGTTTTTTCGATCTATATCTATTTTTCCGATCATTATCTGTCATCTCTCTATTTTTTAATTCATCTTTGGTTTATCTATTTGCCGATCTATATCTATTTTGCCGATCTATATCTGCTTTTTCGATCATTATCTGTCATCTCTGTATTTTTCAAATCATCTGATATATTTATTTGCCGATTTATATATGCTTTTCCGATCAATATCTGTCATCTTTATTTTTTGATTCATATATGGTATATCTATTTGCCGATATTTACCTGTTTTTACGATCTATATCTGTTTTTCCGATCATTATCTATCATCTCTCTATTTCTCAATTCATCTATGGTTTATCTATTTGCCGATCTATATCTATTTTGCCGATCTATATCTATTTTTTTCATCTATATCTGTTTTCTGATCTATATCTGTCATCTCTATTTTCTAATTTATATCAATCATCTCTATTTGCCGATTTATATCATTCATCTCTATTTTTCAATTTATATATCAGTCATCTCTATTTGCCAATCTATATCTATTGTCTGATTTATATCAATCATCTTTATTTGCCAATTTATATCAAAAATCTCTATTTGCCGATCTATAACAGTCATCTCTATTATCTGATTTATATCAGTCATCTCTATTTTTCGATTTATATCAATCATCTCTATATTCCGATTTATATCTGTTATCCCTATTTGCCAACTTATATCTGTTATATCTATTGTCCGATTTATATCAATCATCTCTAATTGCCGATTTATATTAAAAATCTCTATTTGCCGATCTATAACAGCCACTCTATTATCCGATTTATATCGGTCATCTCTATTTTCGGATTTATATCAATCATCTCTATTTTTCGATTTATATCTGTTATCCCTATTTGCCCATTTATATCTGTTATATCTATTTGTCGATCTATATATGTTTTTCTAATATATATCTGTCATCTCTATTTTTCAACTTATATCTATTATCTCTATTTTTTAATTCTATATCCGTCGTCTCTATTTTTCAATTTGTATCTGATATATCTATTTGTCGATCTATATCTGTTATCTCTATTTTTTTGATCTATATGTCATCTCTATTTTTCGATTTATATCCGTTATCCCTATTTGCCGATCTATATCTGTTATCTGATTTTCTGATCTATATGTCATTTCTACTTTCCAATTTATATATGTTATCTGTATTTGCCGATCTTTATTAGCTATCTCTAGTTGCCAATTTATATCTGATATATCTATTTGCCAATTTATATCTGATCTCTCTATTTGCCGATCTATATCTGATTTTCCAATCTACATCTCTTATATCTATTTGTCAATTTATATCTGATATCTCTATTTGCCGATCTATATCTGATTTTCCGATATACATCTGTTATATCTATTTGCCGATCTATTTATATCATCTCTACTTTTCGATTTATATCTGTTATCTCTATTTGCCAATCTTTATCAGTTATCTTTAGTTGTCAATTTATATCTGATATCTCTATTTGCCAAATTATATCTGATATCTCTATTTGCCGATCTAAATCTGATTTTTCGATCTATATCTGTTATAACTATTTGCCGATCTAAATCTGTCATCTCTATTTGTCGATTTATATTTGTTATCTCTATTTGCCAATCTATATCTGTTATATCTATTTTTTGATCTATATCTATCATCTCTATTTGCAGACCTGTTATCTTTAATTGTCGATCAACATATGTTATCTCTATTTTCTGATCTATATCTGTCATCTCTATTTGCCGATCTATATCTGTTATCCCTATTCGCTGACCTATATCTGTTTTTCTATTTTCAAATCTATATCTATTATCTTTATTTTCAGATTTATATCAATAATTATCCGAGCTATATCAATCATTATCATTTCTATATCAATCATTATCACTCTTTGTCAAATCTATATCAACTATCATCAGATCTATATCAACTATCTTCTGAACTATGACTATCAACGATCTTCAATCAATTACCCATTCGCGATAAATCTTCAATTCAAAGTCGCATCGTTTACACATGCGCAATCAAACACAATCTTCAATCAATTATCCATTCGCGATAATTCTTCAATTCAAAGTCGCATCGTTTACACATGCGCAAACAAACTCAGTCTTCAATTTCGAACTATGACTATAAACAGTCAACAAACTCAATCACATATCATACAAGTACAAACACTTATCCATTCGCGACAACTCTTCAATTCAAAGTCGCATCGTTTACACATGCGCAATCAAACTCAATCAAATCACCAAACAACGGTGAACTAACTCAATATTCTCGCCCAACCAATTCACTTTTATCAACATCGTCTCAGCAACTATTCAAATTAACTACTCGGTTCCATGAAAAATCCTAACCGTTGCATCTATTAAATCAACGGTTCAAAATTTCATTGGAAAAATCAAATGCACAATCAATGACAAGACTACTACACTTTCCAATACACGTTAACTTCAAATTATGTCTAAAAATTCAAATTATTCATTATTTTAATAAAGTAAGTTGATCTGGGGGCTCCATACCTATAACTCAAATCCCCGAGTTATAACTAAAAAAAAAGCTCAACCTGCTTTATCAAAATATAGCCAGGCTAAGCTTGGGGGCTATGATACGACCGTTACAAATTCGATGTCATAATTCGGCATTATATACAATAACTCGGCATTATGTACCATAACTCGCACTTTACGTTATAACTCGGCATTATACGTTACAATCAGACATTATCACTTGTTAAAACCTATTAATTGCTCTTCAATTCAGATGATCAATAGAAACGTAACCGACCTATTTTATCTCACCTATAAAGGTATGATATTTTATCTTCAAAGGGGACATTGAATTCTCAATACTGACTTAATCTTCGGAGTGCCTTTGCAGGTACACTCCCTCCTTGTTCATTGCTCACGCTTTGCGCAATTGGACATCTCTTTGGAGAAAAGCTCGGACTTCCACAAAAGCTCAAAGGTCGGCACCGAAGATAACAACTCGGCGTCGACTCTCAAGGACTGAGCTCTCCCTTCAGGTATCCATACAAGAACACTTTTCATCATTTTTAAATATATAAATAAAAAAATTATATAATTAAGGAAAGAGGAATATTATTAGTAAAAGTTAAAATATAATTTAAAAATAAATCTATAATATATTACTACTTGATACATGAGTGACTTATTAGATAATAAATAAGTAACATTCTTTATAAAAATATTAAATCTACTCAAAAGAATTGTGAAAATTACATGATAAGGAACTATGAGGGAACTATGAGGAGTGACATTAAGTCAACAACGATGACTAACACATGCTTTATAAAAGTTACTCAATTTTTAACAATACCATGATGTTACATATATAAATTTATAGATATTTCAATCTAAATCATTATATGTCAGCTATATATACAAGCAACTCTTGAAATTTATCATAACTTATCACTCCTTATTTATTAGCAATTACTATGAAGACAATTAAATTATAATAAACGAAAAGTTTTAATTAATCTACATTATTTTTTCTATTGCTAAATGTTCATCTATCTTTAATCTTGTAATAATATATAATATTAATAGATTAATCATATTATTTCATTTAATACTAATAGCCAATTACTAGTGTATTTTACCACAAAAATATCAAACACAATTATTTAGTTTAAAGAGATGATAAATTTGTCATTACTCAAAAAATCTTGAGTATATCAAAGCCTAAATAAATATTATATTATTATTATATATGCCGCATATATTATATAATGTGTTCATTAGTTTATAATTTGTCTTTTAATTTTTATTGATATTCTTTGTTGTTAACTGCATAATTTTTTATTTATATATTTAAAAAATACACTCAATTATTTATTTTTCATAATAAATAATATTTTTAAACTTAAATAATTTATTAATTAATTTATACTTATTATATCATACATTTAATAATTTATTAAAAAATATTAATATAATAAATATTATATCAATAAAAATTAATTTAAAAGATATTGTATCAAACTTTTTTTAAAATAAATAAATTTCTGACTAATTTAATGTCAAAACAATATTGTTTTATTTGAATGAATAAAAGTAAATAAATTTTTAATAATTTAAATTTAGAAACAAATAGATTTTTGTACCATCTCATCACTCAAACATACTACCTAAGCAATTTTTGTTACAAATTTACCTGTGTTGTCCCAAAGCATTAAGGACAGAGATTGAATTGAACTCTTTTTTTTGTTAGGATCTATTTTATCCTTTTTTTTTGTTAGAAAGTATTTTATTCTTTAAAATAATAATTAGAGGTCGAATTGAGTATTTACTACTTTTCAAATCAACAAAAAGTCAACAAAATAACAAATGAATAAAAATTAGGAGTTGAAATACTCTTCTTTTTTTTTTTTGTAGTTTTGTTTTTGTCATAGTTTTTTTTCTTAGTTGAAATTACGCTTTGAACTAGCTGAGTAGCTCACTCGTCACTACGTCTTGGGCTCTTAGGGCTTGTTAGTCATACTCACGGTTTTATCCGTATTATAATATTGGACTGTCTAAGTAAAGATTGGACCATCCCTTCTTAATTTATTCCAGTCTTGCATAAAAAAAAGGGACTTACTTTTAAATTTTAACTAGAATACAGCTCGTGTTTTGGTTCTAGGCTAATCTGACATCCTTCTAACCAATAAATCTCTAATTCTCATATATAGCTCTCTAGTTATCCCACTGGTAGCAGTTTTACAAAACAAAAAAAAAAAATTATTCTGTCGATTGTTAAAAAAAATTGAGAGTGTAAAATATGATCTTTAATTTTTTATTATTCTCTTTCTTATATTTATTTTTAGTTCCACTTATAAAACTAATAATAAAAGATCACACTTTACTCCATCAATTGATAACATTTTACTTAGAATCATCCATTTCAAAACCACAATCTGCCACCCTTACCACCACAGAGCAATAACCAAAACACTCCATTTCTGCAAAACCAA
Organism: Arachis hypogaea; assembly: GCF_003086295.3. NCBI lineage: Eukaryota > Viridiplantae > Streptophyta > Magnoliopsida > Fabales > Fabaceae > Arachis > Arachis hypogaea. Next base: position 83,124,847 of record NC_092036.1, on the reverse strand, counting down.
CCATCCATCAACTTCTCGCTCAAGACACCTGCATAATCAGTACATATACTCAAGCAAGGTACAACCTATCCTTATTACACGAGCCAAAATATTTTTACATGGACGGACAACTTTGGAATCGTGCTTTGATAAACCTCATTTGTAGGGTTTATCTTGTGTTGAATCTAAAGCTTTTTTATCAACCTTTCTCATATTTATTCAATAAAAAAAGCATAGTTTTGTGATTTCTCCTTTAATTGTGCTTAAGTGTGAAAATATGCTTTTTAAGTCTTTTATTTGATAATTTTAATCTTCTTTTGATTCCACTAGATGCCTTGATGTGTTTGCTAGTGATTTCAGATTGAAAAGGACTAGGAATGGATCAAAGGAGTGAAGAGAAAGCATGCAAAGTGAAGAAATCATGAAAAGCCAAAGATTTGAGACAAGTCCATGGACGCGCACGCGCACTAGACGCCTACGCGTGGATCGCGCAAAACCCCATGGACGCGTACGCGTGCTGTGCGCGTACGCGTCGATGCTGACACATGATTTTTAAGTGAATTTGTGCCTAGCGAATTCACAGAAGGTGTGGGGCCCAATCTGAACCCACTTTGGCGCCAAAATGCACAAAAGGACTAAGGATTGAAGGGGAAAAGGAGGAATCATTCATTCCATCATTAGTTACCAATTAGTTTTAGTTTTGGGTTTTAGTTTCTAGAGAGAGAAGCTCTCTCTTCTCCCTAGAATTAGGATTAGGTTTAATTCATGCTTTGATTTACTTTTTCTTTATCATCTCTTGTTCCTCCACTCTTCTTCTCTCTAGTTTTGTACTTTAATTCTTGTAATTCCTTACTTTTATGTTGATGCACTCTTGTTCTTCTACTTCTCTTTTAGTGCAATTTATGATTCATGTTCCACTATTGTTGATTTGATTTATTGATTATTAATTTCTTGCTATTAGTAATTGTAGATTTACTTTTTCTTGCAATTTTATCTTACTTTTCTTTGATGCCTTCCAAGTGTTTGATTAAACGCTTGAAAGGATGCTAGATTAGATTTCCTCCACTTGGCTTAGGTAGAGTAATTGGAAACACTTGAGTTATCTAATTTCTTTGTTGATTGACAATTGGAGATTGCTAATTGGCTTGAATGCCACTAAAGTTAGTCTTTTCTTAGGAGTTGGCTAAGACTTGTGGAATCAAGTTTATTCATCCACTTAACTTTCCTCCACGATTAGAGGTTAACCAAGTGGGAGCAATGAATAATTCCCATCACAATTGATAAGGATAGCTAGGATAGGATTTCTAGTCCTCATACCTTGCCAAGAGCTTTGTTAGTTGTTAGTCTATTTCCTTTGCCATTTATAATTCTTGTCTATTATCTCAAAAACCCCAAACATACTTCATAACCAATAATAAGAACACTTTATTGCAATTCCTAGGGAGAACAACCCGAGGTTTGAATACTTCGGTTATTAATTTTAGGAGTTTGTTACTTGTGACAAACAAATTTTTGTATGAAAGGATTATTGTTGGTTTAGAAACTATACTTGCAATGAGAATTTATTGTGAAATTCTAGACCACATAAAAATCTCAACCATCAAAATGGCACCATTGCTGGGGATTGCAATTGTGTGCCTTACTGTTAGTTATTATACATATGTGAATATTGTGAATATGCTTGTCTTTTGCTTGTTTACTGGTCTCTGCTAGTTTTTAGGATATTATTTGTCTTGTTTTTGCTTTCACCATGAATTCTCACTTTGGCTATGAGTTTGGTTCTAATTGTATTGTAGGAAACATGAACCTCAATGAAGATATGCATCACGGATGGAGCTATCAAGGTTGGGAGGAGCCACAAGCTTATGGACAATCTCATTGGCAACAACCTCCTCCGGTCTCATATAGGTATAACTCCAATCCTAAGGCATACCAATCTAGTAGGCATCGTAGGTCTTGTTGTACGTGTCACTGACTCCCACCACATGCCTATGAACCATCTCCTCAACATGATCCTCAACCATGCTCACAATCCACTTTTGAGAAAATACCTTCATATGATCCTTATCCACCATATGACCAATCACCCCTACCACATCCTTGTGACCATTATGCGCGAGAATATTTTGAACCACCACAACCCTATCATGACTACCACCAAGAACCACTTAAATACACACCATCTCGATGCCCTCACCAAGAAGAACCACCTTCCTACGATGAACCCTTTCTCCAAAATGATGAACTTTCCTATCCACCCCAAGCCCCATTAGACAATTCTCTCACTTTGCTCCTTCAAGGACAAGAGGCCATGCAAAGGAATGCACTAGAGTTTGTCACTAACTTGACCGAGGTAGTGCACACTTTAGCCTACCAATGTTTGAAACTCAAGGTACTCCCATGGCCACATGAGAAAAACCAACGGAAGAGCAAGGCATAGAGAAAAAATTGGAAAATTCAGTGAAGAAGGAGGGATCAAATTTTGTATTGGAACAATTGAAGGAAGCCATGATTGTTGAAGAAAAGAAAGAAGTGATTGAAGATTTAGGAGATGCGGAACCACCATGGGAATCTCAAGAACCCCTCTCCAAGAAACTTAATATTGATGTTGAGGAGGGTGTACAACCTCCAAAGCATATCATAGTTGGAGGCTTCGAAGAGGGTGATCAAGAGGAAGATTCTATCATTGATGAATTCTTATCCAAAATGGAGTCCTCTCCCATGGAATTTGAAGTTGAAGTTATTGAAGACAACTTACCATCAAGAAGCATTAAGGACCTTGTTGAAGACTACTCCAATGAATGTGAAGCCGACGTTGAAGTAGATTTCACACAACCTCCAAAGTTTGACTCCATTGATGATGAGGAGGATTTGGGAAAGGTTATCAAGCAAGAAAAAGTTGAAGAAAGTTGTCAAGAGGTGGACATCACTAAGGAAGAGCACAAGGGAGTAGACCTCACATTGTCTAAGTGTGGGGAAGTTACCCTTCCTAAGTCACCATCCAACACAACATTTAAGAGGGTAAAATTTCTATCCTTAAGCTTTACTTTCTCACTTGAATATGGTTTGATTAAAAATGATGGTCAACTTAAAGCTCTTTGTGGAACTAATAGTAAGAAAGAGTTGTGTAGTAGTTGGAAGTATGGAATTAGGCTCAATAAGATCAAGATTGCAAAGCTTAGAGACCATGATTGGAAGAATGCTACTTTGTATGGGTCTAGGAAGAGAATCTGGTGTGCTAAAGAGAATTCGAGGTGCCAACCACCCGGATGGAAAAATCATGATAATCAACTACAAGACGGGTGCGAAAATAAGATACGGGATCCCGGTTTGCAACACGAAGGTAACCGACTATGGGAGCTCATATCTTGGGTAGAACTTTGCCCAGGCTTGGTGAAGATGGTTGGAATTTCCGTCAACTATTTGAGAAACAAAGATCCTTGGAGATTCAAGGATGAGTACAAGCATAAGCTACTATGACAAAGAGCTTCCCAAATGTCCAACATAAGGACTTAAACTAAAAGTGCTAGGTGGGAGACACCCCACCATGGTAAACTCTTTCCACATTCTTGTAGCTTTGATTAATAAGTGATTTGAGTTACCATTGTAGGTAGTTTCCCTTTCATATATTTGTTTTAATAGTTTGGTTATTGATTGCTGGACATGCAATTTTTACTTGCTAGTAGTTGGAGAGCTTCAAAACCAAAATAAGATGTTGTTAATTTTGCAGTTGTAGTTAGTTGTATGTTATAGGCAGTTGGTACATAGAATCATGATCACACACTTTCTTCACAACTCCGTGCAGCTGACCAACAAGTGCACTGGGTCATCCAAGTAATACGTTACGTGAGTAAGGGTCGATCCCATGGAGATTATTGATTTGAAGCAAGCTATGGTCATCTTGTAAATCTCAGTCTGGCAGATTCAAATGGTTATGGGGTTTTGATAAATTAAAGATAAATAAGACATAAAATAAGATAGAGATACTTATGTAATTCATTGGTGGGAATTTCAGATAAGCATATGGAGATGCCTTCTTCCTTTTGAATCTTTGCTTTCCTACTGCCTTCATCCAATCATGCGTACTCCTTTCCATGGCAAGCTGTATGTTGGTGGATCACCGTTGTCAATGGCTACCATCTATCCTCTCAGTGAAAATGGTCCTCAACGGTTTCCCACATGGCTAATCAGCTGTCGGTTCTCGATCATGTTGGAATAAGATCCAATGATCCTTTTGTGCACTGTCACTACGCCCAGCACTCGCGAGTTTGAAGCTCGTCACAGTCATCCCATCCCAGATCCTACTCGAAATACCACAGACAAGGTTTAGACTTTCTGGATCTCAAGAATGCTGCCAATAGATTCTGCCAATTTGGGCCATCAAATCTCGGGGAAAGAATGGACTATTATACATTGCTGGAAAGCCCAAGATGTGTACTTTCCAACGCAATTAAGAGCGCGCCAATTAAGTCTCTGTAGCTCCAGAAAATCTACTTCGAGTGCAGGGAGGTCAGAATCCAACAGCATCTTCAGTCCTTTTTCAGCCTCTGAATAAGATTTTTGCTTAGGTCCCTCAATTTCAGCCAGAAATTACCTGAAATCACATAAAAATACACAAACTCATAGTAAAGTTCAGAAACATGATTTTTTCATAAAAACTAATAATTATATGCTAAAAACTAACTAAATCATACTAAAAAAACCTAAAAACAATGCCAAAAAGCGTATAAATTATCCGCTCATCACAACACCAAACTTAAATTACTGCTTGTCCCTAAGCAACTAAAAACAAAATAGAATAAAAAGAAGAGAATATACAATGAATCTCACAATATCAATTAAACTTAGTCCCAATTAGATGAGCGGGGCTAGTAGCTTTTTGCTTCTGAACAGATTTGGCATCTCACTTTATCCTTTGAAATTCAGAATGATTAGCATCTATAGGAACTCAGAATTTAGATAGTGTTATTGATTCTCCTAGTTCAGTATGTTGATTCTTGAACACAACTACTTTATGAGTCTTGGTCGTGACCCTAAGCACTCTGTCTTCCAGTATTACCACCAGATACATAAATGCCACAGACACATAAATGGGTGAAGCTTTTCAGATTGTGACTTAGCTTTGCTAAAATCCCCAGTTAGAGGTGTCCAGAGTTCTTAAGCACACTCTTTCTGCTTTGGATCATGACTTTAACCACTCAGTCTCAAGTTTTTCACTTCGACCTTCATGCCACAAGCACATGGTTAGGGACAGCTTGATTTAGCCGCTTAGGCCAGGATTTTATTCATTTGGGCCCTCCTATCCATTAATACTCAAAGCCTTGGATCCTCTTTAACCTTGCCTTTTGGTTTAAAGGGCTATTGACTTTTTCTGCTTGCTTTTTCTTCTTCTTTATTTTTTTCGCCTATTTTTTTGTTTTTGCAAGCTTGTGTTTTTCAATGCTTTTTCTTGCTTTCAAGAATCAATTTCATGATTTTTCAGATTATCAATAACATTTCTCTTTGTTCATCATTCTTTCAAGAGCCAACAATTTTAACATTCTTCAAAATAAAAAATATGCACTGTTCAAGCATTCATTCAGAAAAACAAAAAGTATTGCCACCACGTCAAAATGATTAAACTAATTTCAAGATAAAATTTGAAATTTATGTACTTCTTGTTCTTTTGTATTAGGAACATTTTTCCTTTAAGAAAGGTGAAGGATTCATGGAATTATTCATAGCTTTAAGACATAGATACTAGACACAAATGATCATGTAATGAAGACACAAACATAGATAACACATAAAGCATAAAAATTGAAAAATAGAAAAATAAGAACAAGGAAATTAAAGAACGGGTCCACCTTAGTGATGGCGGCTAGTTTTCATTCTTGAAGATCCTATGGAGTGCTTGAGCTCCTCAATGTCTCTTCCTTGCCTTTGCTGCTCTTCCCTCATAGCTATTTGATCCTCTCTAATTTCATGGAGAATAATGGAGTGCTCTTGGTGCTCCATTCTTAGTTGCTCCATATTGGAACTCAAATCTCCCAAAGAGGTGTCGAGTTGCTCCCAATAGTTGTGTGGAGGAAAATGCATCCCTTGAGGCCTTGATGGTGTTTTTGTGGAAAAATGAATCTCCAACACACATATCCAACCGGCAAGTGTACCGGGTCGCATCAAGTAATAATAACTCATAAGAGTGAGGTCGATCCCACAGGGATTGATAGATCAAGCAACTTTAGTGGGTGATTAGTTTAGTCAAGCTAACATTTAAGTGAGAATTGTGGCAGCAAAATGTAAATAGCCATGAACTTAAAGTGTAGAATGTAAATAGGCAGGAAGCTTAAAGAACAAGCAATGTAAATTGCAGAAACTTAAATGACAAGAAATGTAAATTGCTTGAATCTTAAATGGGTCAGGGATGTGGGTTTGCAGAAATTAATCAAGGAAAAATAAATTGCAACAAGTAGAAGAGTAGAGGATTGATTCAATGGAACTAGATCTTAACAGAAAAGTAAAAATGCCTTGAAGAATTTAGAACGGAAAAGCAATGCTTAAGTTGCAGCAAATTAAAAGTGATTGAAGATCTCAGGAGTGGAGGAGACTAGATAACAAGTCTAGATCTCAAATCTTTCCTTGATCCAACAAGAACAATTGCAAAAGAAATAAAAGAAAGCAAATTGCAGAAATCGCAGAAGAAGAAGAAATGAACAGAAAGTAGAATTCAATTATGCAGAAAACTAAAGAAGAGATCTCAAGGTGAGATTGAAACAGAAGTTCTTCAATTCTTCACCCAAGATCCAAAACGAAAATGAAAACTAAGAGAGCTTTCTAATGGAGCTGCCCTCCCCTTTCCGAGCTCTAATTGATGCCTTTATATAGGCTTTACAAAGTGAAAATGAAAATGAAATTAAAACAAATTACAATTAAAATAAAAATCGTAATCTAATTTATCCATGTGCCTTTGAGTGATGATGTGGGCTTTGCTTGCTTTGGATTTGAGGAGTGATGGGTCTTGGATGGCCTTGGTTCAATTGGTGAAGAATTGGGTTCAAAGGGAATTTGAATTGAATTTTGACCCATGGGTGTTCCCAGGAGGCTGCCCTGCCCTTGTGGAGGGCAGAGCAGGGAAATTGTGCGTGCGGCTTGGTGTGGGCGTGGTGCGGGCTTGGTGTGTGAAGATGCTGCCCTGCCCTTGTGGAGGGCAGGGCAATGTTGCCTTGCATGTGTCTCTTGCGCACTCACTTCCTTGGACCGTGTCATGATGCGCTCCTCACTCCCCTTAGGTGCTTGGTTCGAAACTTGGTGAAAGCACTTGAGGAGCAATTTTTTCTTGATTTTCCATGAAGAGCACGACATTTCCCTACTCTCCAAGAGGGCAGGGCAGAAAATTGAGCGCCACTTTGTTTTGGAGTGAGGCTCCAGCTTCGAGCCTTGGTGGAAGCACTTTAGTTTATTTTCGCTTATTTTTGGGCCTTAAAGATGCCTCTCGTTCCTACCTCAATTGTATGCCAAATATGGATCGCTATATATCGTTGGAAAGCTCTGAATGTCAGCTTTCCAACGCAACTGAAAGCACATTAATTGGACGTCTGTAGCTCAAGTTATAGCCCTTTGAAGGAGGCATGGTCATGCTGTGAGCGCCCAGATTTTACCTTAGCGAAATTCTTGCTTCCAACCTCAATGTGCATCACGATTCTGCCCTGCCCTTGGCAAGGGCAGGGCAGTGTGCATGCTGGTTGTTTTCCTCTTTGATTTGGTCATGGGCCACGCTTTTAAAAGCGTGGCCTAAGGCTCCAAATTGTGCTCCAACTTCAAAGTGTGTCCCAAAGCTCTTTTTTTCTCCTTTTTTTGTGCTTCTTTGCTTCTTTTTCTTCTTATTTTCTACAAGATTTATAAAATTAAAATATCAAGAAAATATATCATTTAAGTACAAAAGCATTCAATATTTAAGCACAAATCATCAATTTCTTGTATGAAAAAGCATAGAAAAATAGGTATATGATGACTTGTCATCACAACACCAAACTTAAACCTTGCTTGTCCCCAAGCAAGAAAAGAATCATGCAATAGAAATTGACAATCCAAGGTAAGAAGAGTAGCAAGTTAATGTTCATGGCAAGCTAGTTTTCTATGCATGCTACAATTACAAAAGAGATGTAAATAATTGATGCTTCTATCTAGCTTATTTTATGAAATCTTTTTCTTATAATTCTTCCTTGAAACAAGCTTTTGATTTTTTTTTTAGCTCCTCCTTTTGGGTGCTTTGCCCCATGAGTTAATAACAAATCTACGACTTCTAAATGCTTTGTTTTCAAGTATTACCACTTGATACATAAGCACCACAAGCATTTGAATTAGAGGACTTCATTAAGCTCATTTTTTTCTTTTCATGACTCTCTAATCATTGATGCTCAGAGCCTTGAGCTTTGAGGGAGTGCTTTTGCACTTGAGCCTAGCCTTGACTTCTAAGTGTTTTGTTTTCAAGCATTTGGCTTGATACATAAACACCACAAGCACTTAGCAAATAAATTGCCATTGGTACTCAGAGCCTTCAGCTTTCTCATTCTTTCCCTTTTTCTTTTCTTGCTTTAATTGTATTTGCTTCTTCAAGGTTTTCATGATTTTTAAAAGATTTCAGAAAATGTATTAGATGAGAAACTTCAATTAAATAAAATCCAATGCAATTGAGCAACAATTAATCATACTAGCTTTCCAATACTTGTATGCACATGCTAAAATCTTCTTTAATTCCTTGTTTGTTTATGATCATGATGCTTTTTTGCTTTTGAATTCACAAAACTCAAGTTGGTAGTCACAATGTCACAACAACATATTTCAAATCAAATTCAAGTTATGCTTAGTCATACCACACATTTATACAGAAAATATAAAGACAATCATGCAATTTAAAGTGCTGGAAATAAATGAGAGGAAAAGGAACTTTACAACCTTGTAGTCCATCTTCTCTATTGTTGTCATTTTCCTCTCATTCTTCTCCTTCCCATACCAACTCAGAATGCTTGCTCATCCTCAAGCAACAATTAGAACAATAGCTATGGGGCTAAGAAGGATCATGAATGTCTTACACAATGATATGTTAGTAGCACATGTGTTTTAAGCAAGCAAAATTAAAGATAACAATCAAGGCACAAGAGACAAAGACATTTTGATTGCAAACATAAGAGGGTGTGCATGATACATTGCATAAAAAATAAGTGGCACACCAAACTTAGTGTGACACTTTCACTTGAAATTAATGCAAGTATCTAGTAAGCATTGGAACCAAATTTTATTGCATAGCAACACCAAACTTAGAATGCAACCATATGTCAATTTATTTGAACTAAAACTAAACAAAAGAAACTATTATTTGTTGAATACAATCACCAAGTGAAGAATCTATCATGAGTAAGGATGTTTGGGTGATGTATTAACAAACACAGTTAATAGAAGAAAGCATTAAAAACAAGGAAATGACTAAAACAATCAAGAAAACTAAAATTGTCTAACTAAAAAAATAACACTGCAGCGGCATTATGATTATGTAAACAAGTGGTGTTGCTTGAATGAATTACATAGAAAAATAAGTGGCACACCAAACTTAGAATCTTGGTGCGTCACTTTCATTTTTGATTTGATGCAATCATCCAAAAAGATTGAAAACAATTTTGTTGCAAGGCAACACCGAACTTAGAATGTAACCATATGCCAATTTATTGAATTTAAACAAAACAAAGGGAGGAAATGTACCTACTGTCTACCTGTTCTTCACTTTCTTCCTCTTCTTCCAGTTTGTTAAGAGGAATGACCTCAAGGGGGGAGAAAATTCAGCTACTGTCCCTTGCCTTGGTCTTTCCTCAGTAAGCTTCCTTTTGAATTTGGCTTGATTGAGCTTGCTTTTAGGGACAGGATTGGTGCTTTTGTTAGTTACCTTCACTTCTTAGATGTCAAGACATGGTTGCTGTGTGATTTTTGGAGTTTGATCTTCATTAAGAGCCTCTTGAATTGGTGGTTCCATGAATCCTTCTTCTATGCAACTCTCTGCTTCAATTGAGGGTGACTTCTCTTGAGTGTCTTCCTCACTTTCTTGATCCTCCACTTCTTTCCTTGTCACCTCAAGTGCAGTTTCATTTTCAACCACCTCATTCTTCATTGAAAGTTCACTTGATGCAGTGGCCTCCTTATCTTGCTCTTACACTTTCTCCTTCACATCCATCAATTGGCCTTCATTTTCCTTGCTCAGTGGTTCTACGCTCCTCCTTGTTTGCTCTAAGGGGCTATTCATCTTCTTGAAGATGATTTCTTTCCAGGATTGGGGTTGTGTGTATCTTTCCACGAGTTTTCTATGTATTTCAATGGCTTGAAGGTAATCCTCATCTGGTGGTTCAAGAGATGAAGGTTGAGAGTAATTTTGGTGACGTGGATATGTTGTGGTGAAGTTGTGTTGAGGGGTGTGGAATGAGTTGTGTGATTGATGGGATGACTTGTATGGATTTTGGAGGAAACCTTGTGTTGAGGCATAATCAAGTGATGAAGAACTTTCAAATGAGCAACTGGGACGTGAGGGTGAATGCTCTTTCATTCCTTGGTGATACTCCCAGCCATCATTAGAATAATGACTTGAATTATTTTGTGGTGGGAAGTATCCCATATGATTCTCTTGCTCATCTTGTGTCTCTGAAGCAAATCTCCATGAATTGGAGTGCTCAGACTCTGTTAATTCATGGTGATATTCCCAGCCACCATTAGAGGGTGATGATGGTGGGCAATATCCCGTAAAATTTTGTTTGACCATAAGATGAGTTGAACTCCATTTGTATTTTGTAAAATGCAACATCAATGGAAATTGAAATTCATGTCACAGAGACAGAATTTCTTAGTGAGGCAATAACTCAAACACCTTGGTTTCAACTTAGAAAAGAGAACAAAAACAAAGAAAATGCTTGATCTAGACTTCTCACCCACTTAATCATTGTTGATCTAATCAATCCCCGGCAACGGCGCCAAAAACTTGATGGTGTTTTTGTGGAAAAATGAATCTCCAACACACATATCCAACCGGCAAGTGTACCGGGTCGCATCAAGTAATAATAACTCACAAGAGTGAGGTCGATCCCATAGGGATTGATGGATCAAGCAACTTTAGTGGGTGATTAGTTTAGTCAAGCTAACATTTAAGTGAGAATTGTGGCAGCAAAATGTAAATAGCCATGAACTTAAAGTGTAGAATGTAAATAGGCAGGAAGCTTAAGGAACAAGCAATGTAAATTGCAGAAACTTAAATGACAAGAAATGTAAATTGCTTGAATCTTAAATGGGTCAGGGATGTGGGTTTGCAGAAATTAATCAAGGAAAAATAAATTGCAACAAGTAGAAGAGTAGAGGATTGATTCAATGGAACTAGATCTTAACAGAAAAGTAAAAATGCCTTGAAGAATTTAGAACGGAAAAGTAATGCTTAAGTTGCAGCAAATTAAAAGTGATTGAAGATCTCAGGAGTGGAGGAGACTAGATAACAAGTCTAGATCTCAAAATCCTTCCTTGATCCAACAAGAACAATTGCAAAAGAAATAAAGGAAAGCAAATTGCAGAAATCGCAGAAGAAGAAGAAATGAACAGAAAGTAGAATTCAATTATGCAGAAAACTAAAGAAGAGATCTCAAGGTGAGATTGAAACAGAAGTTCTTCAATTCTTCACCCAAGATCCAAAACGAAAATGAAAACTAAGAGAGCTTTCTAATGGAGCTACCCTCCCCTTTCCGAGCTCTAATTGATGCCTTTATATAGGCTTTACAAAGTGAAAATGAAAATGAAATTAAAACAAATTACAATTAAAATAAAAATCTTAATCTAATTTATCCATGTGCCTTTGAGTGATGATGTGGGCTTTGCTTGCTTTGGATTTGAGGAGAGATGGGTCTTGGATGGCCTTGGTTCAATTGGTGAAGAATTGGGTTCAAAGGGAATTTGAATTGAATTTTGACCCATGGGTGTTCCCAGGAGGCTGCCCTGCCCTTGTGGAGGGCAGAGCAGGGAAATTGTGTGTGCGGCTTGGTGTGGGCGTGGTGCGGGCTTGGTGTGTGAAGATGCTGCCCTGCCCTTGTGGAGGGCAGGGCAATGTTGCCTTGCATGTGTGTCTTGCGCACTCACTTCCTTGGACTGTGTCATGATGCGCTCCTCACTCCCCTTAGGTGCTTGGTTCGAAACTTGGTGAAAGCACTTGAGGAGCAATTTTTCCTTGATTTTCCATGAAGAGCACGACATTGCCCTGCTCTCCAAGAGGGCAGGGCAGAAAATTGAGCGCCACTTTGTTTTGGAGTGAGGCTCCAGCTTCGAGCCTTGGTGGAAGCACTTTTGTTTATTTTTGCTTATTTTTGGCCCTTAAAGATGCCTCTTGTTCCTGCCTCAATTGTATGCCAAATATGGATTGCTATATATCGTTGGAAAGCTCTGAATGTAAGCTTTCCAACGCAACTGGAACCACATCAATTGAACCTCTGTAGCTCAAGTTATAGCCCTTTGAAGGAGGCATGGTCATGCTGTGAGCGCCCAGATTTTACCTTAGCGAAATTCTTGCTTCCAACCTCAATGTGCATCACGATTCTGCCCTGCCCTTGGCAAGGGCAGGGCAGTGTGCGTGCTGGTTGTTTTTTTCTTTGATTTGGTCATGGGCCACGCTTTTAAAAGCGTGGCCTAAGGCTCCAAAGTGTGCTCCAACTTCAAAGTGTGTCCCAAAGCTCTTTTTTTCTCCTTTTTTGTGCTTCTTTGCTTCTTTTTCTTCTTATTTTCTACAAGATTTATAAAATTAAAATATCAAGAAAATATATCATTTAAGTACAAAAGCATTCAATATTTAAGCACAAATCATCAATTTCTTGTATGAAAAAGCATAGAAAAATAGGTATATGATGACTTGTCATCAGGCCTCTTAGGGATTTCTTGATGAGGGACTTCCTCATGCTCTTGTTGAAGTCCATGGGTGGGCTCTCTTGTTATCTCTATCCTCTTTTTATCGATTGGCTTGTCCTCTTCAATGAGGATGTCTTCCTCTATGACAATTCCAGCTAAATTGCATAGGTGACAAATGAGATGAGTGAAGGCTAACCTTGCTAAAGTGGAGGTTTTTCCAGCCACTTTGTAGAGTTCTAGAGATATGACCTCATGAACTTCTACTTCCTCTCCAGTCATGATGCTATAGATCATGATAGCCCAATCTATAGTCACTTCAGATCGGTTGCTAATAGGAATGATGGAGCGTTGGATGAATTCCAACCATCCTCTAGCCACGGGTTTAAGGTCATGCCTTCTGAATTAAACCGGCTTGCCTTTGGAGTCTCTTTTCCACTGAGCTCATTCCACACATATGTCCGTGAGGACTTGGTCCAACCTTTGGTCAAAGTTGACCCTTCTAGTGTAGGGGCATGCATCTCCTTGCATTATTGGCAAATTGAATGCCAGCCTTACATTTTTTGGACTGAAATCTAAGTATTTCCCCTGAACCATTGTGAGCCAATTCTTTGGGTTCGGGTTCATACTTTGATCATGGTTTCTAGTGATCCATGCATTAGCATAGAACTCTTGAACCATTAAGATTCCGACTTGTTGAATGGGGTTGGTGAGAACTTCCCAACCTCTTCTTTGAATCTCATGTCAGATCTCCAGATACTCATTCCTTTTGAACATGAAAGGGACATCAGGGATCACCTTCTTCTTGGCTACAACTTCATAGAAGTGGTTTTGATGGACCATTGAGATGAATCTCTCCATCTCCCATGACTCAGAGGTGGAAACCTTTTCCTTCACTTTCCTCTTTCTAGAGGTTTCTTTGGCCTTAGGTGCCATAAATGGTTATGGAAACACAAAAAGCAATGCTTTTTCCACACCAATCTTAAAAGGTTTGCTCGTCCTCGAGCAAAAGAAGAAAGAAGGGAGGAGAAGAAAAAGAAATGAGGGAGAAAGAGGGTGAAAAAGGTTCGGCCAAGGAGGGAAAAAGTGTATATGATGTGTGAAAATGAAGGAGTGATGATGGGTTTATATAGGAGTGGAAGAGAAGGGTGTCCATGTGGGAGGGTTGGGTTTGGGAGGAAAAGTTTTTGAATTTGAATGTTGAGGTTGGTGGGGGGTTTTTGGGGAAGAGAGATGGAGGTGATTGGTGAAGGGTATTTGGAGAAGGGTGTTATTGGAGAAGTGAGTTGAGGTAGGTGGGGATCCTGTGGATCCACAGATCCTGAGGTGTCAAGGATTTCTCATCTCTGCACCATTTTGGCGTGTAAACGCCCTCTGAGTGCTAATCCTGGCGTTAAACGCCAGGTTGCTGCCCATTTTTGTCTTTTAATGCCAACTTTTCTTCCCTTTCTGGCGTTCAGCGCCAGCTTGATGCCCTTTTCGGCGTTAAACGCTAGTCTAGTGCCCCTTTTTTGCGTTAAACACCCATTTTGCTACCCTTACTGGCATTTAAACACTAGTAAGCTCATCCTCATGGGTGTGCTATTTTTAATACTGTTTTTGAGTTTGCTTTGATTTTTGTAGTTGTTTTTGTGACTCCACATGATCATCAACCTAAAGAAAACATAAAATAACAATGGAAAATGGAATTTAACATAGATAAATAAGGAATGGGTTGCCTCCCAACAAGCGCTTCTTTAATGTCAATAGCTTAACAGTGAGCTCTCATGGAGCTTCACAGATATTCAGAGCATGGTTGGGGCCTCCCAACACCACACTTAGAGTTTGAATGTGGGGGTTCTATTTGACTCTGTATTGAGAGAAGCTTTTCATGCTTATTTTCCATGTGTACAGAAGGAGATCCGTGAGCTTTGAACACAAGGTAGTCCTCATTCACTTGAAGGACCAACTCTCCTCTGTCAACATCAATCACAGCCTTTGCTATGGCTAGGAAGGGTCAGCCAAGGATGATGGATTCATCCTCATCCTTCCCAGTGTCTAGGATTATGAAATCAGCAGGGATGTAAAGGCCTTCAACCTTTACCAAGACATCCTCTACAAGTCCATAAGCCTATTTCTTTGATTTGTTTGCCATCTTTAGTGGGATTCTTGCAGCTTATACCTCAAAGATCTCCTGTTTCTCCATTATAGAGAGTGGCATGAGGTTTATGCCTAATCCCAGGTCACACATAGCCTTCTCAAAGGTCATGGTGCCTATGGTACAGGGTATTAAGAACCTTCTGGGATCCACTTTCTTTTGAGGTATCTTCACCTGAGCCAAGGTGTTTAGTTCATTAATGAGCAATAGAGGTTCATCCTCCCAAGTCTCATTACCAAATAACTTGGCATTTAGCTTCATGATTGCTCCTAGATTTTGAGCAACTTGCTCTTCAGTAGTAATTTCATCCTCTTCGGAAGAAGAATATTCTTCAGAACTCATGAATGGTAATAGAAAGTTCAGTGGAATCTCTATGGTCTCTAGATGAGCCTCAGATTCTTTTGGTTCCTCGTAAGGGAACGCCTTTTCGTTCAGAGGACATCCCATGAGGTTTTTCTCGCTGGGAATCACGTCCTCCTCACTATCTCCAGGTTTGGACATGTTGGTCATGGTTATCGCATTGCACTCTCTCTTGGGATTTTCTTCTGTATTGCTTGGGAGAGTGCTAGGAGGAGTTTTAGTAACCCTTTTACTCAGCTGACCCACTTGTGCCTCCAAATTTCTAATGAAGGATCTTGTTTTATTCATGAAACTTAGTGTGATCTTAGATAGATCAGAGACTATGGTTGCTAAGCCAGAACGATTCTACTCAGAGTTATCTGTCTGTTGCTGAGAAGATGATGGGAAAGGTTTGCTATTACCAAACCTGTTTCTCCCACCATTATTATTATTGAAGCCTTGTTGAGGCTTCTGTTGATCATTCCATGAGAAATTTGGGTGATTCCTCCATGAAGAATTTTAGGTGTTTTCATAGGGTTCTCCTATGTAATTCTCCTCTTCCATTGCATGATTCTCAGTGTCATAAGCTTCTCCTTCAAAGGAGGCTTCTTTAGCACTGCCAGATGTAGCTTGCAATCCAGTCAGATTCTGAGAAATTATATTGACTTGCTGAGTCAATAGTTTGTTCTGAGCTAATATGCAATTCAGAGTATCAATCTCAAGAACTCCGTTCTTCTGAGTTATCCCATTGTTCACAGGATTTCTTTCAGAAGTGTACATGAACTGGTTATTTGCAACCATTTCAATGAGTTCCTGGGCTTCTACAGGCATTTTCTTCAGATGAATAGATCCACCTGCAGAATGGTCCAATGATATCTTGGATAACTCAAACAGACCATCATAGAAGATACCTATGATGCTCCATTCTGAAAGCATGTCAGAAGGACACCTTTTGATCAATTGCTTGTATCTTTCCCAAGCTTCATAGAGGGATTCACCTTCCTTCTGTTTGAAGGTTTGAACTTCCACTCTAAGCTTACTCATCTTTTGAGGTGGAAAGAATTTAGCTAAGAAGGTATTGACAAGCTTTTCCCAAGAGTTCAGGCTGTCTCTAGGTTGTGAGTTCAACCATATACTAGGTCTGTCTCTTACAGCAAAAGGGAAAAGCATGAGTCTGTAGACCTCAGGATCAACTCCATTGGTCTTAACAGTGTCACAGATTTACAAAAATTCAGCCAAGAACTGATGAGGATCTTCCAATGGAAGTCCATAAAACTTGCAATTCTGTTGCATCAGAGAAACTAATTGAGGCTTAAGCTCAAAGTTGTTTGCTCCAATGGTAGGAATAGAGATGCTTCTCCCATAGAAGTTGGGAGTTGGTGCAGTAAAGTCACCAAGCACTTTCCTTGCATTGTTGGCATTGTTGTTATTTTCGGCTGCCATGTCTTCTTCTTTTTTGAAAATCTCTGTCAGGTCCTCTCCAATGGGTTGTGCTTTAGCTTCTCTTAGCTTCCTCTTCAGTGTCCTTTCATGTTCAAGATCAGCTTCAACAAGAATGCCTTTATCTTTGTTCCTACTCATATGAAAGAGAAGAAAACAAAGAAAGTATGGAATCTTCTATGCCACAGTATAAAGATTCCTTGATGTGTCAGAGGAAAAGAAGATAGAAGAATGAGGTAGATAGAAGAATTCGAACTTATAGAGAGGGAGGGGGTCCAAATTATTGAGGGAGGAGGAGTGTTAGTGATTAAATATAAAGAGATGACAGAGGGAATTTTCGAAAATTTTTTTAAAAAAATAAAATTAGAGTTTAAAACAATTAGTTAATTAAAAAGGTTTTTGAAAAAGTTGTTAGTGGCTTTCGAAAATTAGAGAGAGAGAAAAGTAGTTAGGTGGTTTTAAAAAAAAGATAAGAAGTTAGAAAAAGATTTTGAAATTAAAATTTGAAAAAGATATGATTTGAAAAAGATTTGATTGAAAGAGATATGTTTGAAAAGATATGATTGAAAAACAATTTTTTTTTAAAATTTGATTTTTAAAATTGATGACTTGACTAACAAGAAATTACAAGATATGATTCTAAAATTCAAATATTGACCATTTCTTAACAGGAAAGTAACAAACTTGAAATTTTTGAATCACAACATTAATTGTTAGCAAGTATTTTCGAAAATATTAAAAGAAAAAGGAAAAAGATTTGACTTTGAAAAAGATATGATTGATAAGAAAGGATATGAAAAAGACAAGATTTTGAAAAATTAGTTTTAAAACCTGAAAAATTGAAAAAGATTTGAATTGAAAACAAAACTACCTCCTTGGTGCTATCCTGGCGTTAAACACCCAGAATGGTATCCATTCTGGCGTTTAACGCCCAGTTGGCTACCTCGGGCATTAAACGCCAAGCCAGGTACCCTGGCTGGCGTTTAAACGCCAGAATTCCTTCTTCACTGGGCGTTTTGAATGCCCAGTTTTTTCCCTGTGATTCCTCTGCTATATATTCTGAATCTTCAATTCTCTGTATTATTGACTAAATTTTTTTTTTGAATTTTTAATGATAAGAGAGAAAAACAACAAAATGAAACTAATCATGAAAAACTAAGATCGAATAAACAATTCATGCAAGAACACTTTGAATGTCAAGATGAACATTAAGAACATATTTTTTTTTGAAAATTTTTAAGAAAAGAAAGATATGCAAGACACCAAACTTAGAAATTTTCATACTAGAGACACTAACAAATTGAGAATGCACATGAGAAACAACAAAAGACACAAAACAAGAGAATTTAAAGATCAGACACAGAAAATCATCAAGAACAACTTGAAGATCATGAAGAACACCATGCATGAGTTTTTGAAAATTATTTTGAAAAAGAAAATAAGAAACTCAAAGTTTTTAATAAGAATTCCAGGAATCATGCAATGTTAGTCTAAAGCTTCAGTCTAAAAAGATTAGACTTGGCTAACTAAGCTTTAGCAGGACATTACATACAACAGCCAAATTGATGGGAATCAACTAGCTCCTGTGATGATAAAAGCATCATCTGAAACTCTAGAATTCATTCTTAAAAATTCTGAAGAAGAAAATAAAAAGAAAAATACATAATCTAAGCAACAAGATGAACAGTCAGTTGTCCAAACCCGAACAATCCCCGGCAACGGCGCCGAAAACTTCGTACACGGAATCGTGATCACACACTTTCTTCACAACTCCGTGCAGCTGACCAGTAAGTGCACTGGGTCATCCAAGTTATACCTTACGTGAGTAAGGGTCGATCCCACGGAGATTGTCGGCTTGAAGCAAGCTATGGTCATCTTGTAAATCTCAGTCAGGCAGATTCAAATGGTTATGTGGTTTTGATAACTAAAAGATAAATAAGACATAAAATAAGATAGAGATACTTATGTAATTCATTGGTGGGAATTTCAGATAAGCATATGGAGATGCCTTGTTCCTTCTGAATCTCATCCAATCATGCGTACTCCTTTCCATGGCAAGCTGTATGTTGGTGGATCACCGTTGTCAATGGCTACCATCCGTCCTCTCAGTGAAAATGGTCCTCTACAGTTTCCCGCATGGCTAATCAGCTGTCGGTTCTCGATCATGTTAGAATAAGATCCATTGATCCTTTTGCACACTGTCACTATGCCCAGCACTTGCGAGTTTGAAGCTCGTCATAGTCATCCCATCCCAGATCATACTTGGAATACCACAGACAAGGTTTAGACTTTCTGGATCTCAAGAATGCTGCCAATTGATTCTAGCTTATACAACGAAAACTCTAATCGCACGGAATGGAATACTCTGTTGTTAGGAGAGGCAACCATGCGTTGTGAACCAGGAGGCCAAGAGATACACACTCAAGCTTTCGCAAATAGAATGGAAGTGGTTGTCAAGCATGCCTTCATAAGAGAGGATGATGATGAGTGTCACAGATCATCACATCCATCAGGTTGAAGTACGAGTGAATATCTTAGAACAAGAATAAGCATGAATTGAATAGAAGAACAATAGTACTTTGTATTAATTCATGAGGAATAGCAGAGCTCCACACCTTAATCTATGATGTGTAGAAACTCCACCGTTGAAAATACATAAGAACAAGGTCTAGACATGGCCGAACGGCCATGCCTTCCAAATAACATGAAACAATTGAAAAAGGGTTCAAAGACCTGATCCCAAGATCAAAGATGATCAAAGGATGAAAATACAATAGTAAAAGGTCCTATTTATAGTGAACTAGTAACCTAGGGTTTACAGAAATAAGTAAATGATGCAGAAATCCACTTCCGGGGCCCACTTGGTGTTTGCTTGGGCTGAGCATTGAAGCTTTCACGTGCATAGGCTTTTCTTGGAGTTAAACGCCAGCTCTGGTGCCAGTTTGGGCGTTTAACTCCAGCTTTTATGCCAGTTCTTGTGTTTAAACACGAGAAAAGGGTCTCTGACTGGCGTTTTGACGCCAATTTGGGCCATCAAATCTCGATAAAAGTATGGACTATTAAGCATTGTTGGAAAGCCCGAGATGTCTACTTTCTAACGTAATTAAGAGCGCTCCAATTGGGCTTCTGTATCTCTAGAAAATCCACTTCCAATGCAGGGAGGTCAGAATCCAACAGCATCTTCAGCCCTTTTTCAGCCTCTGAATCAGATTTTTGCTCAGGTCCCTCAATTTCAGCCAGAAATTACCTGAAATCACAGAAAAACATACAAACTCATAGTAATGTCTAGATATGTGATTTTTGCATAAAAACTAATAATTATATACTAAAAACTAACTAAATCATACTAAAAATTACCTAAAAACAATGCGAAAAGCGTATAAATTATCCGCTCATCAGTAGTATTAGGGGGATTTTAGGCTATTTTTAGTAACCCAGAAAAAAGGGGGGGGGGGGGGGAAGGACGCGTACGCATGCAGTATGCGCACGCGTCCATACGTGGATGGAGCACCGTACATTTTCTAGAGAGTTGGGCAACCCTTGCGTAAACATTAAGCTTTTAGCACAGACCCCATGCACACGTATGCGTATAGCACGCATACGCGTTGATTGCATTAAAAGGAAATGCACATGGACGTGCACATGCCATTTGCGCATCGATGCGCTGACACAGTTCCCAGGCCTATAACCCGAGAGTTGCGCCAATTCTGGGCTAGCACTAAGTCTCTGGCCCAACGCACCAGATGCAGACGTGCACAAGACGCTTCTGCGTCAATCCCTCTTTTTGCCAATCCACGTGGCCACGTACGGTGCGCGCACGTGTGGATTCAAAAACTTTAACCCATCCACGCGAGAACCCTAGCGCAGTCGCGAACCTTTCTCACCTCTAACACCTCCTCTCCCTTCTCTTCTCCCTAACCCCAAGCTGCCATAGCCGCCGTTGCAACCAACTACCGGCGACTTCACAGCTACCACCGTCAGCCTCCTCTCTCCTTCTTGCTTGCCTTTTTTTCTCCCTCTCACCTTTTCTTTTCCCACTTCCATCTCTCTTCCTAGTCCTCTGCCACCAAGCGCCGCCGCGGCCACCAGCTACCGCTGGCGAGCACCTCAACCCTTCACCCATCTGCCCTTGCTCTGAGTGCTGCTCCCGGCGCCGCCGTGAGGCCACCACCGCCACCGCTACTGGGTGGCACTGTCATCAACCATCCATTTCCTCTATCTTTTTGATTCTGCTTGCTGCTTCCAGGTTCCTTACTCCCTGCTCTGTTCTACTTTTCTGTTTTCAATTCTGTTAGTTAATTTAGTTCTTTGATTATGTTCATCTAGGTTAGTTAGATATGCATGTTTTAGTTGATCATAGGTTGTTAGGTAGCCAGGTTGTGGTTAGAAGATCCTAGGCCTGATAAGTGCTCCGTTTGTGTTTATTTGTTTGAATGTGCATGCTTTGCTGAGTGATGTTGGTATGCTATGCTGTTTCTGTTTCATGTGACTTGATTCTCCTGCTGCCTTGCTTGCTTAATGCTGCCCGAGTTATATGAATCCCTTGATTGCATTGCCTGCTTGATATGTTAAATTCATATAACTATTTTTGCTGCCTTTTGCCATCCAGGAACATCTGATTTACTGCCGGAATGCTACCCAAATTTCTAGAAATTGTTCTATTCTTCGACTTGCACCTTAGGCATTGAACTTGGCACTTTTGATTTGAGACTTACTTAACTTGCACCAAGTTCAATTCTTAGGTTCCTTTGGCATTTCCGTGGTTGCTTTATTTCCTGTGATGTGCATTGAACCACTATATGCTTTCACTTTTCAAGTTGAATCGAATGCTTTTCAACTCATCTTGAGCTTACCATTTGACTTTAACTTGGACTTTCTTTCTTGAATATGGTTCATATTATTTGTAATACTTGGTAGCTTCCACTAGTGTAATCCTTGTGCAATTCTTTTCCAACTTGCTTTTGGTTACACTAGTGCATATTTCATCTTTCGCACTCCTAGTATTGCAACTTTAGTGACCTTAAAATTGATTGATGACTTGCTTTCAACTAATTGCTCTTTTTGCAATTTCATATTTCATCGTCAATGAGTGTAATTTCCTCATGAATGTCAGTATGCTTGTTATCCTTTTCTTCTGCATTGATCTTGATTAAGCAGATAACCGTCATACCACTAATTTTGTCCTAGTTTTCTAACATCCAACTTGCTTAACATGCTAATTTTCCTTTTTAATTTTTAATTAACACTTTCACCATTCTTTTGGGTATGACGATTATTGAAGCTTAATAAACAAGCACTGTGCATATATTACTTGATTTCTTGGTTTGTAGCTTTTATTAACTTCTGATTCTTGATGCTTGCTTTCCATGTTTTCGTTCTTTTGACCTCACTTCATGAATATATCCTTCCTTGCTTTCTTTACTCTACTTGGCTAAGTTTTTATATTCTGTCATTTCCGTTTCTCAGGATGTCTGATAAGGGGAAAGTCAAGGCTACCTCTAGGAAGAGGAAGACACCTCAAGCTCCTATTCTCTCTCCTTATGCCAACTATGCCAAAAACCCACTCAATGAAGTGGATAAGGAGAACCAGCAGCTTCAGCCCACTGGCATAGCCAAATTTCCCAACTTGTACTGTGAACTATGCTTCCCGACCTATCAAAAGAAGAATCTAAACATTGAGAAGAAATTGGCCTTTCCCAATAACCTGAGGCGCCCCATGGAGGCCCGCATTTAGGGATTGGGCCTAGGTTTTGTTGATAGGAATTTGGGAAGCATAAACACTTCATGGGTCAAGGAATTTTACTACAACTTTTTTAGAATGACTCTTGATTCAGTTTATCTATGAGGCAGGCAGATCTTAGTTACTAAGGCTGCTATTGAGGATGTATTACATTGCCTACCTAAGACTGGTGCCACAGATGCTTATGAGCAGGCGGAGGTGGCAATGCACTGTATGACCTTTGATTATGATGCTTCGAGGGAGGTAATTGCCACACCGGATGCCCCTTGGGTGATGGATTCTAATAACAAGAATCCCAAGGGGATGCTGTTTGCTCACTTATCAAGGGAGGCTAGGACTTGGCAGCAGATTTTTGCCACCAATGTCATGCCTACTACCCACTTTTCTGAGATTCTAATGAACATGCTTGTCCTGATCGGCTGTGTTATGGAGGGAAAGGAGGTCTACTTTCCCTGGTTGATCAGAAGATACATGTGGCAAGCACACATCCGTGGCCTACTTCCATTTTCCACTATGGTCACTAGGATGGTTGAGTTAGCAGGTGCCCCTTGGAGGGACGATGAAGTGACACTACCACCCCTCGACGACGACGACAAGGAGGGTGTTATTTCATAAGGTACGTGGGTGCACGAGAAGCCCCCATCCCGGCGTGCATCTAGGGCTCGAGCCAGAGCAGCGCCAGCCGGACCATCCTCATCCTCAGCTGCAGCAGGACCATCGGCACCGGCAGTACCTTTTGTACCACCCCCAATACCCTAGCCGACTTATCTTCTACTCCAGTGCCTTTTCCGCTTTATGGAGCGGAGTGAGCACCACATTCTGAGATGCCTGGACAGAGTTGATCAGATGTTCATAGCACTAGGTGTTGAGACGCCACCTCTTCCCGCTTCTTCCACATCCGATGAGGAGGAGCAGGCTCAGCCAGAGGCACCCCCGCAGACATAGGCCACCTTGAAGGCACATTAGCCCCATGAGGAGCCACAGCCTCAGTCACAGCAGCCAGATGCGAATGTTGACCCCCATGTACCCGAGCAGTAGCATCGAGGACGATGCTTGTTTCTAAGTGTGGGGAGGTCAGCTTCGTCACCATTGATGGAGTTATCATCTTGGTGAACATTTCTGGACATTATCCCCTAGTTCATGTTATTTTGCTTTATTTTGCACTCTTTTTGAGATTATTGTATATACTAATATTGTGGATACTTTCATTTTGGTTGTTGCATACTTTTACTTTAGTTTTTGTACTTTGTATTTTATATTCCATATTATAGTCAGATTTTCTTTATATAGTTGTTATAGCTTTTTAGTTGTGATTAGAAAAGTGTTTTGGATTGTTGGAACCTAGTTGACCCTTTTTGTACATGAAATTGGTTTTGATTGACAAAAAGGGGTAAACTAAGGAATTCTTGTAATTCTTTAATCACAACATTGCATTTAGGATAAGTCTAGTCAAAACAGTGAGACTCTTCCAAGAATTTTTCTATAGGGCAACACCCCAATTGATTGAAAATTTTGTGGTACTTGCTTGAATTCTATATCTTGTGAAGCATGTTTTGAGCTAAGAACACAAGCAAGTGAGATTTGAGCCTATTAATGTGGTTACATCTCATAACCACTAATTTTTCCTTCTTGTGTGTAATTGTTCTCTTTCTATGATTGTGATCCTAAATTTGTTTAATTCTATATGTCCAATTATTCCTTGTATTCATGCATCTATATGATTGAGGCCATTATTTCATTAGCCTACTTACCCAAATAGCCTACCTTTTACCTCCATTGTTAACAAATTTTGAGCCTACGCTTAACCCAATTGTTCTTTATTTTAGCACATTACAAGCCTAATGTGAAAAATAATAAAAGTCCCTTATTTGGATCTTTGGTTAGCTTAGGCTAGTGAGAGTGTTTATTATTCAAGTTTGGGGAGGTTTGGGAACATTGGTTGGGATAAAAGGGGTGGTCTATATTTTCTATATTTGGGAATTGGATGCACACTCATGTAATGACTAAATGTATAGACCCAATGCATTTATGTTCTTGAGAAAAAGAAAAAAACAAATGCAAAAGAAAAGAAAAGAAAGAAAAAAATGGAAAAAAAGGGAAAGAAAAAGAAGAAAAAGCAAAAAAAAAGGGGGACAAAATGCCCCAAAGTAAAGTTCAAATAAAAGAGTCAATGCATAAGTGTTGTGAAATGAAAAGAAAATACATGAGTGTGTGAAAAGTGAAGGATGTGTAGTTAGGTTAGTCTTGAAATTGTATAGGTCATTGTATAGGTTAGGTGGGAAAGTCTAGGTTAATCAAAGATTCAAATCTTAGTCCACTTGACCATATATGATCCTACCTTGACCCTAACCCCATTACAACCCTTGGGAAAGACCTCATGATATTTGTGTGCATGCATTGAACAATTGTTGATTGTTAGATGAAGAATAAATTTTGGAAAGCATGATTAAGAGAGAATTAAGTGAATCAACCCCTAAACACATGAGTGACTAGAGCGAATACACATCTGGTGAGGGTTCGGTTGCTCAATTACATGTTTTCACCACTATCATCTATATTCATGCAAGTTTGTAAATCTTTTTGATAATTCAATGCAATTGTGGGTTTGGTTTGGTTTAGCTCCTATTGATTTATCCCTTGTGCTTGCATATGTTCTCTTGGAAGTAGATTTGTTTTGACCAAGCATTTGCATTCATATAGATAGTTACATTTAACTAGGTTGCATATAGTTTAGTTCCATTGAATAAAATGCCATACCCCTTACTTCTTTCTTAATTTAGCATGAGGACATGCTAAGGTTTAAGTGTGGGGAGGTTAATAAACCCCATTTGTAGGGTTTATCTTGTGTTGAATCTAAAGCTTTTTCTATCAACCTTTCTCACATTTATTCAATGAAAAAGCATAGTTTTGTGATTTCTCCTTTAATTGTGCTTATGTGTGAAACATGCTTTTTAGGTCTTTTATTTGATAATATTAATCTTCCTTTGATTCCACTAGATGCCTTGATGTGTTTGTTAGTGATTTCAGATTGAAAAGGGTTAGGAATGGATCAAAGGAGTGAAGAGAAAGCATGCAAAGTGGAGAAATCATGAAAAGCCAAAGATTTGAGACAAGTCCATGGACGCGCACGCGCACTAGACGCCTATGCGTGGATCGCTTAAAACCCCATAGATGTGTATGCGTGCTGTGCGCGTACGCGTCGATGCTACCACATGATTTTTAAGTGAATTCGTGCCTAGCAAATTCACAGAAGGTGTGGAGGCCCAATCTGAACCCATTTTGGCCCCAAAATGCACAAAAGGACTAAGGATTGAAGGGAAAAGGAGGAATCATTCATTCCATCATTAGTTACCAATTAGTTTTAGTTTTGGGTTTTAATTTCTAGAGAGAGAAGCTCTCTCTTTTCTCTAGAATTAGGATTAGGATTAGGTTTAATTCTTCTCTAGATCTAGGTTTAATTCATGCTTTGATTTACTTTTCCTTTATCATCTCTTGTTCCTCCACTCTTCTTCTCTCTAGTTTTGTACTTTAATTCTTGCAATTCCTTACTTTTATGTTGATGCACTCTTGTTCTTCTACTTCTCTTGTAGTGCAATTTATGATTCATGTTCCACTATTGTTGATTTGATTTGTTGATTGTTAATTTCTTGCTATTAGTAATTGTAGATTTACTTTTTCTTGCAATTTTATCTTACTTTCCTTTGATGCCTTCCAAGTGTTTGATTAAACGCTTGAAAGGATGCTAGATTAGATTTTCTCCTCTTGGCCTAGGTAGAGTAATTTGAAATACTTGAGTTATCTAATTCCTTTGTTGATTGACAATTAGAGATTGCTAATTGGCTTGAATGCCACTAAAGTTATTCTTACCTAAGGAGTTGGCTAAGACTTGTAGAATCAAGTTGATTCATCCACTTAACTTTCCTCCATGGTTAGAGGTTAACCAAGTGAGAGCAATGAATAATTCCCATCATAATTGATAAGGATAGCTAGGATAGGATTTCTAGTCCTCATACCTTGCCAAGAGCTTTGTTAGTTGTTAGTCTATTTCCTTTGCCATTTATAATTCTTGTCTATTATCTCAAAAACCCCAAACATACTTCATAACCAATAACAAGAATACTTTATTGCAATTCCTAGGGAGAACAACCCAAGATTTGAATACTTCAGTTATTAATTTTAGGGGTTTGTTACTTGTGACAAACAAATTTTTGT
Organism: Arachis hypogaea; assembly: GCF_003086295.3. Taxonomy (NCBI): domain Eukaryota; kingdom Viridiplantae; phylum Streptophyta; class Magnoliopsida; order Fabales; family Fabaceae; genus Arachis; species Arachis hypogaea. The sequence goes on along the minus strand of NC_092036.1, from coordinate 83,098,109 downwards.
ATGAAAGGATTATTGTTGGTTTAGAAACTATACTTGCAACGAAAATTTATTGTGAAATTCTGGACCACACAAAAATCTCAATCATCATGCTTCTAGAAGGGAAAATCATCACTTTGAAGCTAAATAGGAGCCCAGGTTATGACCCTAAGTGCCTCAATCTGGTGGGGAAGGTAGTAACAGATAAGAAATAAAGTTTAAAGTCTACGAAAATACTCTTCTTGGATTATGGAGGAACCCAACAGGGGTGGGAAGAAACAAAATCTTGATATGCTTTAAGGACAGATCAAAAGAGAAGGAGATCTTAGACAACGGACCATGGAACATCAGGGGCAACCTTCTAAACTTGCAACACTGGTCACAAAGAGAGTCTATTTTTTGAGGTAAGGCATGATCTCATGGAATTCTTGATTCAACTGCATGGGTTTCCTGAGGATCATATGAGGGATGAAACGACTATGGTAGTAGGAAATATGGTAGGGCTGGTGTCCGAAATAGAAGATCCCTTAGTAGATGGAGTGTTGATGAGAAACTACCAAGATTTAGAGTTGCCATTTACATCACCAAACCCTTGCAAACGGGCTTCTGGCTGGCAAGAGACAACCTCCTAGAGACTTGGATCAGCTTCAAATATTAGAGGCTGCAAGATGCTTATTGCCTAAACTGTGGCATAATAGGTCATGATAAGAGGAGCTGCATAAACCCAACTGCCATGGCAAGCTGGGATCCAAGTAAGCTAAGATACTCGAAGTGAATAGGAGTTAGACACGTTAGAGCCTTGAGCAGCAAAAACTCAGGGAAGAGGGAGGAGTTTGCTGAACATGCAGATGACGAGGAGGACATCCCAGCACGTGGAGTACAAACACAAGCCATTGAGGATAGGGAAACCCAAGAAAAGGAAGGCAGTGAGAATATCTAGTAGTCAAAAAGTACAGATGAAGAGGAGTGGACATCTAGGAGAAAGATCACAAGAAAAGAGAAAATTAGAGGTGGAACAGAGGGACTTATGGAAGAAAGAATAGATTATCTATTCTTATAAGTAAAAAATGCAGAAGAAGGGCACCTAAATGTCATCAATCAGCTCTTAGATCTCGTACAACACATCAAAGAGGGAAAAATAATAGGAGATGGGGAGATAGGTGGTGTTTTTAATTTGATTAATAGCAGCTATAATTCTAGATGTGAAGTTGGCATTAGAAGATGATGAAGATGAGGAATCATAAGAAATAAGCCCTGAACTCAATAGAACTAGGAAACAAAATTAATGGAGGACATGAGAGAAAGGCTGAAGCTCAAAAGGACAAGAACATCATTGGAGCCACCAAGAATTACTAGAGAAGAATGGAGTGCTTGATAAATCCATATTTGACGATATATTTTGGTTTGATTTGAGTGGATTTCATCACATAAACCCATATTTAGTCATTCAAATAGCATACTTTTATGTTCTCTCCCTAAATTGAGCCTAATTGTGAAAACATGCTATTTTGTGCTTAATTTAATCAATTTTATTGCACTTTCATCCCATTCGATGCCTTGATGGTTTTGATGAGTGATTTCAGGTGTAATAGGTTGGAATGGTTTGATAAGAGTGGAAGAAAAGCATGGAATTGAGAGGAAACATGAAGAAATCAAAGGAGAAGCACACAATGGCGTGTGCGTACGCAAAACCTTCTATGCGTATGCACAAGAACCACTCAGCCATGTGTGCGTACGCACAACCCTCATTGCGTACGCACAAGAAGAAAATAAGCAAGTATGCGTATGCACAGGTCCCAGCGCGTGACTCATTTAATGCAAATCGCTGGGGGCGATTTCTGGACCTCCAAAGCCCAATTTTGGACTTTCTGAAGCTGATTGAGTGCTATATCAAAGAGGGCCTCCTTCCAAAGCCCAGATTCTTGTGCGTACGCATAGAAAGTTGTGCATACGCACATCAGTGTGTGCTTCTCCTTTGATTTTCTTTATGTTTCCTCCCAATTCCATGCTTTTCTTCCACTCTTATCAAACCATTCCAACCTATTAAACCTGAAATCACTCATCAAAACCATCAAAGCATCAAATGGGATGAAAGTGGTATAAATTTGATTAAATTAAACAAAAATAGCATGTTTTCACAATTAGGCTCAATTTAGGGGAGAGAACACAAAAGTATGCTATTTGAATGACTAAATGTGGGTTTATGTGATGAAATCTACTCAAATCAAACCAAAATATATCATCAAATATGGATTCATCAGTACTTCCCAAGAGGAGGAATTGAGAGCAAAGAGAACAAGGAAGAATGATGAAGATGAAGAAACGGAACACACGAGAGCTGAGGCACAAAATATTAACAGAAGGGAGACATTAGGAATCAAGAGCATGGTTGAGGAGGCGGGCCTAATAATGCATGCCCATCTTTAGTAGTTTTTAGTTGTTATTTCTTTAAAAAAGGATAGTGATTTATTGTTTTTATTAGGATTTTCATGCTTTTAGTCAATATTTTTGAAATTTCCTCTCTTAAATTCAAGTTAGAGATTTTTCTTATTTTAATTGAGATTTTTGGTGCTTTGATCAATTTTTCTTTGGAGTTGTTTTGTGTTTTGATAAATGTAGGAAATGAAACAAGGATCAAAATAATAAAGTATGAAGCCAAGGACGTGCTTTGGAATGAAGGATATGCTTTAAAGGACACGTTTTTGAGAGAAAAAATCACCAAAGCTAAGTCTGGAGTCTTTCACATCCAACGTGGTGAAAGTGGCATCCAATAGCAATGATGCGTACGCATGCCTCATGCGTAGACACGTTTTGATACGAAAAGGGGTGTTGCGCATATGCATCCTTCATGCATACGTGCAAGCGTTAAAATAAGCAAAATCATGCGTACGCATGACGCCATTTCATATCCCACGCCAGTTTTTTTGGCATCCAATGGCTACAGCATATTACAAAATTATTTTGGGTCATAATTGAAGCATAGTTGTAGCCAAACCATGTCTCTCATTTGGCATGGCACGACAAAGCAAACAGAGACCAAATTTGGGCTATTTTTGAAGGAAAAAGTGTTCTACTCAACCTGGTTTGCATGATGCTTCATGGCTAATCCCTAGCCCAACTCCTAGGCTTCAATTTCGTCATTCATTTCTCAATTCTCCAAGCTTTCGAATGGATGAAGCCCATGGAATTAATATCAATTTAGTTGAATTTGAATTGAATTTGATTTTGTATTTAGAATAGGCTATAAATAGAGGATGAGAAAGCCACATTGGGGGACTTCTCTCCAGACCTCTCCCTCTACTCTTCTTCTATTTTCTAGTTGATTCTTATTTCACATTTTATAAGCCATGAGTGGCTAATTCCCTTTTCATTAGGGAAAGAGCTCTATTGAATTTAATGGATCAATTGTGATTTACTATTCATCTTCAATTCATCCTTCAATTGCTTCTTTAGAAAGAATCTTCGTTCTTTACCTCAAGGATTCAAATGTCTTGGAAAGAATTTGAATCCAACATGAATTCTATGAGAACTTGAAAAAAAAAGATCATAGAATTGAGCTTGAAGATCTTCCCAATTCTTATGATTCTAGATTTGGATTTGATACGTGACATTCAATCCACCAACATCTAGATTCATGAAATTGTGTGGCTTTAAATTAGAGAACATGCTTAATCTCTTCTCATGAGCAATAAGATAAAGAAATTGGCAATTGATCAAGTTAAGAGAGATTAGATTACCAAGGAATTAGAGTTCAATTACTTATGATTTGCCAACAGATTAATAATTTCATGATTGGAGTTGAGATAAAAACTATTTGATCCAGAGAATTCAATATCTCTGTACCTCAACGATCTTCCCTTTATTTTCTTATCCCCTGGTGCACGAAATTGTGTTTTACACTTTTCACAACTCCGGTGCCACTAACCAGCAAGTGCACTGGGTCGTCCAAGTAATACCTTAGGTGAGTAAGGGTCGATCCCACGGAGATTGTCGGCTTGAAGCAAGCTATGGTTATCTTGTAATTCTTAGTCAGGATATCAATAATAATTCTTAGTTTTATTTGTAAAAAGTAAAAGAACATGAAATAAATAATACTTGTTATGCAGTAATGGAGAACAGGTTGAGGATTCGGAGATGCTCTACCCTCTGAGTTTCTGCTTTCCTAGTGCCTTCTTCTTCAAACACGCCTGGCTGCTTCTATGGCTAGCTTTATGTTGGTGGATCACCGTTGTCAATGGCTACCATCCGTCCTCTCAGTGAAAACATATCCGCTACGATTTCCCGCATGGCTAATCATCTGTCGGTTCTCACTTGTGATGGAATAAGATCCATTGATCTTTTTGCACACTGTCACTGCACCCAACAGTCGCAAGTTTGAAGCTCGTCGCAGTCATCCCTTCCTAGATCCTACTCGGAATACCACAGACAAGGTTTAGACTTTCCAGATCTCAGGAATGCCGCCAATTGATTTTAGCCTCTACCACAAAGATTCTGGTCTCACGGATTCGAATGCTCTGTTGTTAAGAGAGGTCATCAAACTCGTGAGTCAGGAGTCCAAGAGATACACACTCAAGCTGTCGCCCAATGACTACGTTGAGCTCAGATAGAACGGAAGTGGTTGTCAGGCATGCGTTCATAATTTTAGGAATGATGATGAGTGTCACGAATCATCACATTCATCATGGTGAAGTACGAGTGAATATCTTAGAACAGAAACAAGCGTGATTGAATAGAAACAGTAGTGATTGCATTAAGTCATCGAGGCACAGTAGAGCTCCTCACCCCTAACCATGGGGTTTAGAGACTCATGCCGTAAAAAATACACTAAGGTTTGTCAAAAATGTCATTCGGTGCAAAGTAAATCTCTAAAAGTAGTTTTTATACTAAAATAGTAACCTAGGTTTACAGAGAATGAGTAACTAGGTGCAGATAGTGCAGAAATCCACTTTCGGAGCCCACTTGGGGTGTGTTTGGGCTGAGCTTCCTAGCTTTCACGTGCACAGGACGTTCTTGGAGTCTAGACGCCAGTTTTGGTGCCAGTTTGGACGTTTAACTCTAGCTTTGATGCCAGTTCTGGCGTTTTACGCCAGAAAAAGGGTATTTGGTGGGTGTTTTGACGCTAGTTTGGGCCATCAAATATGGGGAAAAGTATGGACTATTATACATTTCTGGAAAGCCCAAGATGTATAATTTTCAACGCAATTGAGAGCGTGCCAATTGGGCTTCTTTTGCTCCAGAAAATCCACTTCGAGTACAGGGAGGTGAGAATCCAACAGCATCTTCAGTCATTTCTCAGCCTCTGAATTAGATTTTTGCTCAGGTCCCTCAGTTTCAGCCAGAAAATATCTGAAATCACAGAAAAGCACACAAACCCATAGTAAAGTCCAGAAATGTTAATTTTTTTGTAAAAACTAATAAAAATATAATAAAAAGTGAGTAAAACATGCTAAAAACTATGTGAAAATACTACCAAAAAACGTATAATTTATCCGCTCATCACAACACGAAACTTAAACTGTTGCTTGTCCCCAAGCAGCTAGACAAATAAAATAGGATAAAAAGAAGAAGGCTATGGTGCAATAACATCTCAGAGTCTTTAATGAAGCTCAAATTCAAATTAGATGAGCAGGGGCTTAGAGATTTTTGCTTCTAAATAGTTTTGGCATCTCATTTATCCTTTGAAGTTCAGAATGATTGGCATCCATAAGAACTCAGAATTCAGATAGTGTCATTGATCCTCCTAGTTATGTATGTTAATTCTTGAACATAGCTACTTATGAGTCTTGGCTGTGAACCTAAGTATCTTATTTTCTAGTATTACCACCGGATACATAAATGCCACAGACACAAAACTGAGTGAACTTTTTCAGATTGTGACTCAGCTTTGCTAGAGTCCCCAGTTAGAGATGTCCAGAGTTCTTAAGCACACTCTTTATGTTTTGCATCACAACTTTAACCACTCAGTCTCAGGCTTGTCACTTGGACCTTCATGCAACAAGTACATGGTTAGGGACAGCTTGATTTAGCCGCTTAGGCCAGGATTTTATTTCCTTGGGCCCTCCTATCCACTGATACTCAAAGCCTTGGATCCATTTTACCCTTGCCTTTTAGTTTAAAGGGTTACTGGATTTTTCTGCTTGCTTTTTCTTTTTCTTTCTCCCTTTTTTCTTTTTTTATTCACTACTTTTTTTTTTACTTCAAGAATCAATTCTATGATTTTCAGATTATCAATAACATTTCTCTTTGTCCATTACTCTTTCAAGAGCCAACAATTTTAACATTCATAAACTTCACTATAAAAAATATGCATTGTTCAAGCATTCATTCAGAAAGCTAAAGTAATGCCACCACATATAAATAATTTGAATTTTTCTTATTTTGTACTCGAAATATTTGCACCCTTGCTCTTCTAAAAAAATCTGCTATTTTATTCATGTTTGATGATGATAAGAAAATTAAATTATACCCAAATTGATAAAAATAATACTAATTCTCATGCAATTATAATACTAATAATCATGCAATCCTAATACTAATGCTTATGCTACTCTTAATATAGGTCTCTAATGACAGAAGTTATCACAGAGTTAGGACTCAACAACCTTGATTTTGGGAGATAGCTGCTCCTTCAATTTGTGGGACACCTGGCGTTTCAAGGGATAACCTCTGGCGCTTCAGCTCCTGTAGCTCACGCCCTTGCAGCTCTTGTTCCTTGAGCAATTTGCAAAGCATGCTGTTCTGGTTCTGCTGCTCTTCCTTGAGTTGATCCATAGCTTCTTGCAGCTTGGTGACAGATGCTTCCAAGTGGGCCCAATAGTCAAATTAGGGAATTTCTGGAAGAAACTCATGCGCCCTCCTCTTGGTGGGGTTGTCTTGAGCTTGAGATCCATCCATTATCTTTTTGGTGATTGAGTGCTCAGTTGGGACGAACTCATCCACTCCCATCTGTACCCCTGCATCTTTACATAACAGATAGATCAAGCTTGGGTAAGCCAATTTGTCCTCAGTAGATTCCTTTTGTGAAATTGTGTACATTTCACAAGGAATTAGCTAATGAACCTCTACATCTCTTCCCAACAGAATACAGTGAATCATCACTGCCCTTTTTACAGTAACTTCAAAACGGTTACTTGTGGGAAGTATAGAATGCCCAATGAAATCCAGCCAGCCCTTAGCAACCGGTTTGAGATCTCACTGCTTTAGTTAGTTTGGGACACCTTTTGTGTTGGTTATCTACTTGGTTCCAAGGAGGCATATGTCCTCTAGAACTTGATCCAGCTTTTTATCTTTAGCCATTCTTCTATTAAAGCATTCTGGATCATCTTTCGGTTGAGGAAGTTTGAGGACTTCTCTTATTCTGTCCAGGTAAAAGTAAATAATCTTTCCCCTGACCATAGTTCGAAGGTGTGGAAGGCAGCTCCCTCCATTCTTTGCTTATCTGTTAGCCATAAATTTGCATAGAATTCCTAGACCATGTTTCTTCCCACATTCATCTCAAGATTAGCTAGGATTTCCTAGCCTCTATTTCGAATATGGTCTTGGATCTCTGGATATTCGTCTTCTTTCAGATCGAATTTAACTTCCGGGATCACTGATCTTCTACATGTGATTTTGAAGTAGTGATCTGCATGTTCTTTGGTGCAGAACCTCTCATGCATTCAAGGTTTTGGATTGTTCTCTTTCTTGCCTTTTGGAGTGGTTTATTTTCCTTTGGAGGCCATGATCTTGGTGAGTTTTAGCTCAGTGATCACGGAAAAACACACCAAACTTAGAGGTTTGCTTGTCCTCAAGCAAAAGAAAGGAAATAAGAGGGATAGAAGGAGAGAAGGATTTGAATGGTGAATGAATGGGGATGGCCGAATGGGATTTAAAAGGGGGAGGAGGGTGGGTTTCGAATTTTTTTTTGAAAAAAGATATGATAGAAAGATATGATTGGTAAAAGATAAACATGATATGAAAGAAATAGGATTTCAAATTTTGAAAGAATATGGAAAAGATATAGGGAAATTAAATTTGAATTTTTTTTGTCAATGCATCTAAGAATCAAAAGATAATATGGATAACTTAAAAATATTTTGACAAAGATTGCAAAGAAAAATGAGTTTTAAAGATGTTTTGAAAAAGAGTTGAAAAGAGTTAAAAGGAATTTTTAAGATTAATAATTTTTGAAATGGGGATTGAAAGATGAAGATTTGTAATGTTTTTATGCAGAAAATTATGAATTAAAACAAGAAATTTGAAAAAATTTGAATTGGGAACGAAATTCTCCTCCCTCTTCTATTCTGACGTTAAACACCCAGAATGGTATACATTCTGGCGTTTAACGCCCACCTGTTGGCCAATCTGGGCGTTTAACGCCTATCCAGGTACCCTGGCTAGTGTTAAACGCTAGAATTCCTTTGTCACAGGGCATTTTTCTGAACGCCCAAGATGCTGCTCATGCTGGCGTTAAACGCCCAGAATGCTGCCCATTCTGGCATTTATCGCCCAGAACACTATCTTTACTTGCATTAAACACCCAAAATAGTACCCATTCTGGCGTTTAACGCCCAAAGTGCTTCCTTACTGGCATTTTTACACCAGTGAGCTCTTTTTCTCTGTGATTCCTTTGCTTTATGTTCTGAACCTTCTTTTCTTTGTATTATTTAACTAACATGAATAAACTTATATAACTATTGCAAACATCTAATGTCTGCTAATGGCTGGGTTGCCTCCCAGCAAGCGCTTCCTTACTGTCTTTAGCTGGACTTTACTGAGCTTTAATCCAGTCTCAGTCTTGAGCATTCTTGATCAACATTGCCTTCAAGGTAGTGCTTGACTCTCTGTCCATTAACAATGAACTTTTTGTTAGAGTCAGCATCTTGAAGCTCTACAGATCCATATGGTGACACACTTATAATCACATATGGTCCCCTCCACCAGATTTCAATTTCCCAGGGAACAATCTGAGCATAGAGTTGAACAACAGAACCTTCTATCCTGGCTCAAAGACTCTAGATGACAGTTTTTTGTCATGCCACCTTTTTGCTTTCTCCTTGTAAATTTTGGCATTTTCGAAGGCATTGAGTCTGAACTCCTCTAGCTCATTCAGTTAGAGTAATCTCTTCTCTCCAGCTAACTTAGCATCAAGGTTTAGGAACCTAGTTGCTCAGTAGGCCTTGTGTTCCAGTTCCACTGGCAGATGACAGGCCTTGCCATACACAAGCTGGTATGGAGAAGTCCCTATAGGAGTCTTGAATGCTGTTCTATATGCCCACAGAGCATCATCCAAGCTTATTGCCCAATCCCTTCTACGGGTACTTACAGCTCGTTCCAGGATTCATTTTAGTTCTCTATTTGAGACTTCAGCCTGCCCATTTGTCTGTGGATGATATGGAGTTATCACCTTGTGGTTAATTCCATATCGGACCAGAGCAGAGTCAAGCTGTTTATTACAGAAGTGAGTGCCTCCATCACTGATTAATATTCTAGGGACACCAAACTTGCTGAAAAATGCTTCTGGAGGAACTTCAGCACGGTCCTAGTATCATTAGTGGGCATTGCAATTGCTTCTACCCATTTAGATACATAGTCTACTGCCACCAGAATATAAGTGTTTGAGTACGATGGTGGAAAAGGCCCTATGAAGTCAATACCCCATACATCAAACAACTCAATCTCTAAGATCCCTTGTTGAGGCATGGCATAACCGTAAGGCAGGTTACCAGCTCTCTGGCAATAGTCATATTTACGCAAAAACTCTCGGGAATCTCTGTAGAGAGTAGGCCAGTAGAAGCCAGACTAGAGAACCTTTGTGGTTGTTCGCTCACCTCCGAAATGTCCTGCATATTATGATCCATGGAAATGCCATAGGATTTTCTGTGCCTCCTCTCTAGGCACGCATCTACAGATTATTCCGTCTGCACATCTCTTAAAGAGATATGGTTCATCCCACAAGTAGTATTTTGCATCGGAAATCAATCTTTTCGTTTGCAACTTATTGTACTCCTTGGGTATGAATCTCACAGCTTTATAGTTGCAATGTCTGCAAACCATGGTACTTCCTAAATGGCAAAGAGTTGCTCATCCAGAAAGGTGTCCGAGATCTCAGGAGGAGGGAGGGACGCTCCTGCTACTGCTTCTATTCAGGACAGGTGATCAGCTACTTGGTTCTCTATCCCTTTTCTGTCTCTTATTTCTATATCAAACTCTTGTAGAAGCAACACCCACCTTATGAGTCTGGGTTTTGAATCCAGCTTTGTGAGGAGATATTTAAGAGTAGCATGGTTAGTGTACACAATCACTTTTGATCCTTCTAAATAAGATATGAACTTGTCAATGGCATAAATCACTGCAAGTAACTCTTTTTCTATGGTTGTGTAATTTTTTTGGGCGTCATTTAAAACACGTCTAGCATAATAAATGACATGTAGAAGCTTGTCATGCCTCTGTCCCAATACTGCACCAATGGCCTGGTCACTGGCATCACACATTAGTTCAAATGGTAATGTCCAATCTGGTGCAAAAATGACTGGTGCTATGACCAGCTTAGCTTTCAGAGTCTCAAAGTCCTGCAAACATTCTGTGTCAAAGTCAAATGGTGCATCAGCAGCTAGCAGATTTCTCAGAGGCTTGGCAATTTTTGAAAAATCCTTTATAAACCTCCTATAGAATCCTGCATGCCCCAGAAAGCTTCTGATTGCCTTAACATTGGCAGGTGGTGGTAATTTTTCAATTACCTCCACTTTAGCTTGGTCCACTTCTACCCCCTTGTTCGAAATTTTGTACCCAAGGACAGTTCCTTCAGTGACCATAAAGTGACATTTTTCCCAATTTAAAACTAGGTTAGTCTCTTGGCATCTTTTTAGAACAAGTGCTAGATAGTTAAGACAGGAGCTGAATGAGTCTCTAAATACTGAAAAGTCATCCATGAAGACTTCTAGGAATTTCTCTACCATATTAGAGAAGATAGAGAGCATGCATCTCTGAAAGGTAGCAAGTGCATTGCATTGACCAAATGGCATCCTTCTGTAGGCGAGTACCCCAGATGGACATGTGAATGTTGTTTTCTCTTGATCTTGAGGATCTACTACAATTTGGTTGTAACATGAATAGCCGTCCAAAAAGCAGTAGTATTCATGACCGGCTAGTCTCTCTAGCATCTGGTCTATGAATGGTAAAGGAAAATGATCCTTTCTGGTGGCTATATTGAGCCTTCTGTTGTCAATACACATACGCCACCCTGTAACTGTTCTTGTAAGAACCAGTTCTTTCTTTTCATTATGAATCACTGTCATGCCTCCCTTCTTTGGGACGACTTGGACAGGGCTCACCCAGGGGCTATCAAAAATAGGATAAATAATCCCAGCCTCCAGTAACTTAGTGACTTCTTTCTGCACTACCTCCTTCATGGCTGGATTCAGCCGCCTTTGTGGTTGAACAACTGGCTTAGCATCATCCTCCAATAGGATCTTGTGCATGCTTCTAGCTGGGCTAATGCCCTTAAGGTCACTTATGGACCACCCAAGAGCTGTCTTATGTGTCCTTACACTTGAATTACTGCTTCCTCTTCCTGTGGATCTAAAGCAGAGCTTATGATCACTGGAAAAGTGTCATCTTCTCCCAGAAATGCATATTTCAGGGATGGTGGTAATGGTTTGAGCTCAGGTTTAGGAGGCTTTTCCTCCTCATGAGGAGTTATCAGAGGTTCTTCTATTTTCTCTGATTCCTCCAAATCAGGCTGAACATCTTTAAAGACATCCTCAAGCTCTGATTCGAGACTTTCAGTCATATTGATCTCCTCCACCAGGGAGTCAATAATATCAATGCTCATGCAGTCTTTTGAAGTGTTTGGATGCTGCATAGCTTTGACAACATTCAACTTAAACTCATCCTCATTAACTCTCAGGGTCACTTCCCCTTTTTAGATGTCAATGAGAGTTCGTTCAGTTGCTAGGAAAGGACTTTCTAGAATGAGAGTTGCACTCTTGTGCTCCTCCATTTCTAGCACTACAAAGTCAGTGGAAAAGGCGAATGGCCCAACCTTGACAATCATGTCCTCAATCACGCCTGATGGCATTTTAATAGAGCCATCAGTAAGTTGGAAACATATCCGGGTTGGTTTAACTTCTTCAGTCAAATCAAGCTTTCTGATAGTGGATGTAGGTATCAAGTTGATACTCGCGCCTAGATCACATAGAGCTGTCTTGGTACAAGCACCCTTTAATGTGCATGGTATCATAAAGCTTCCTGGATCTTTAAGTTTCTATGGTAAACTTTTTAGAATGACTACATTGCATTCTTCAGTGAGGCAAACTTTTTCAGTTGCTCTCCAATCCTTTTTATGACTTAAGATCTCTTTCATGAACATAGCATAAGAGGGTATTTGCTCAAGTGCCTCTGCAAACAGAATCTTTATTTCAAGTTCTGAGATAGTCTGCAAAGCGGGCAAATTGTTTATCCTGTTTCGCTTGGCAAAGATTCTGAGGATAAGGAATCTTAGCTTTGTATTCTTCAACCTTGGTTGCTGCATGTTTATGTCCTACAGAAGTGGTTAGAGAAGCTTGCTTAAGGGAGTTGTTATCAGCACTTGTAGGTGTCTGACCCCTTTTTGGCGTTTGAATGCCAGAACTTGCAGCCGAATGGGCGTTTAACACCATATTACTGCCCCTTTCTGGCGTTTGAATGCCAGAACTGGCAGCCAAATGGGTGTTTAATGCTAGATTACTGCCCTTTTCTGGCGTTTGAACGCTAGAACTGGCAGCCGAATGGGCGTTTAACGCCAGATTACAGCCCTTTTCTGGTGTTTGAACGCCAGAATCATTCCTCTCTGGGCTCTTATTGTCCTCAGAGGGATTTTGGGCAGTGAATGGTCATCCTCTGTTAGGTGTTCCTTTCTTGGCTTTCTGCTGCTTTGAGTTGAGGTATTCAATGTCTTTTCACTCCTTAGTTGAACAGCTTGCCACTCTTCTGTTATTTGTTTAGATAACTGCTATCTTGTCTGATCCAATTGTGCCTCCATGTTTTTGTTAGCATTTTTTAGTATCTTGTAACATTTCTTTGAATTTTGCTAACTGTTTTGTTAGAAGGAGTATTTGCTGGTTGAGTTCAGGAACCTGTTCTGGAGGATTAAGTTCAGTGGATACTGCTTTAGCTTCTTCTTTCATGGAGAATTCACTATTTAAATACAAATGCTGATTTCTAGAAATTGTATTAATGAGCTCTTGAGCCTCTTCAATTGTTTTTCTCATGTGTATAGATCCACCAGCTGAGTGGTCTAGAGATATCTGAGCTTTTTCTGCAAGCCCATAGTAGAAGGTGTCTAATTGCACCCATTCTGAGAATATTTCAGATGGGCATTTCCTTAGCATCTCTCTGTACCTCTCCCAAGCGTCATAAAGAGATTCATTATCCCTTTGTTTAAAGCCTTGGATGTCCTGCCTTAGCTGTGTCATCCTTTTTGGAGGGAAATATTGATTCAGGAATTTGTCTGATAACTGCTTCCATGTTCGTATGCTTGCTTTGGGTTGGTTATTTAACCACCTCTTAGCTTGTTCTTTTACAGCAAATGAAAACAGTAATAATCTGTAGACATCCTGATCTACTTCCTTATCACGTACTGTATCAGTAATTTGTAAGAACTGTGCCAGAAACTTAGTAGGTTTTTCCCGTGGAAGACCGGAATACTGGCAATTTTGCTACACCATGATAATGAGCTGAGGGTTTAGCTCAAAGTTTCTAGCTTTAATGGGGGTATACAGATACTAGCCCCATACGAAGCAGCAGTGGGGTTAGCATATGACCCCAAAGTTCTTCTGGACTGTTCATTTCCACTTAGGTCCATGATGGAGAATGGGAGATGATATGGACTAAAAGTTTTATTCTTTTATGATATTTTTTTTGGACCAAAATAAATAATAATAATAATAAATAAAAAAATTGGAAACTAAAATAATTAATTATTTGAAAAGATTTGAAAATTTTTTATGAGGATTTTCGAAAAAAAATTGAAGAGAGAGAAGGTGGTTATGAAATTTTGAAAAAGATATGATTTTAAAAATTTTGACCAAGTCAACCCAAGGGATTCGAAATTTTATGAGGAATTAGAGGAAAAGATATTATTATTTTTTTATTTTTGAATTGAATGAGGAAAGAGAAAAACAACAAAACGACACCAAACTTAGAATTTTTAGATCAAAACAAAGAAAACAAACAAGAAAACTTTGAATGTCAAGATGAACACCAGAACATTTTGAAGATCAAGATGAACACCAAGAACAAATTTTGGAAATTTTTAGGAAAAGAAAAACACAAAGAACACCAAAATTAAAAATTTTTATACTTGGGACACTTATAATTTGAAAATGCACAAGAAAAACAAGGAAAGACACAAAACAAGAGAAACTAAAGATCAAACAAGAGACACAAAACTCGAAAATATGAAGAACAAAAAGAGCATGCAATTGACACCAAACTTAAAACATGAAACTAAACTCAAAGAAAAATTAAAGATTAATAAAGAAAAATAAGATTTTTGAAAGATTTTTAAAAAGAAAAATAAAAGACTCAAACTTAGTGACTCGAAAGCAACAAAAAGAAATTATTCCTAATCTAAGCAACAAGATGAACCGTCAGTTGTCCAAACTTGCACAATCCCCGGCAACGGCGCCAAAACCTTGGTGCACAGAATTGTGATTTACAATTTTCACAACTCCGGTGCCACTAACCAGCAAGTGCACTGGGTCGTCCAAGTAATACATTACGTGAGTAAGGGTCGATCCCACGGAGATTGTCGGCTTGAAGCAAGCTATGGTTATCTTGTAACTCTTAGTCAGGATATCAATAATAATTCTTAGTTTTATTCATAAAAAGTAAAAACATGAAATAAATAATACTTGTTATGCAGTAATGGAGAACAGGTTGAGAATTCGGAGATGCTCTACCCTCTGAGTTTCTGCTTTCCTACTGCCTTCTTCTTTAAACACGCCCAGCTCCTTCTATGGCAAGCTTTATGTTGGTGGATCACCATTGTCAATGGCTACCATCCATCCTCTCAGTGAAAACATATCCGCTATGGTTTTCCGCATGGCTAATCATCGGTTGGTTCTCACTTGTGTTGGAATAAGATCCATTGATCTTTTTGCACACTGTCACTGTGCCCAGCAGTCGCGAGTTTGAAGCTCGTCACAGTCATCCCTTCCTAGATCCTACTCGGAATACCACAGACAAGGTTTAGACTTTTTGGATCTCAGGAATCCCGCCAATTGATTCTAGCCTCTACCACGAAGATTCTGGTCTCACGGATTTGAATGCTCTGTTGTCAGGAGAGGTCACCAAACTCGTGAGTCAGGAGTCCAAGAGATACACACTCAAGCTGTCGCTCAATGACTACGTTGAGCTCAGATAAAATGGAAGTGGTTGTCAGGCACGCGTTCATAATTTTGGAAATGATGATGAGTGTCACGAATCATCACATTCGCCATGGTGAAGTACGAGTGAATATCTTAGAACAGAAACAAGCGTGATTGAATAAAAACAGTAGTAATTGCATTAAGTCAACGAGGCACAGCAGAGCTCCTCACCCCCAACCATGGGATTTAGAGACTCATGCCATCAAAGATACACTAAGGTTTGTCAAAAATGTCATTCAGTGCAAAGTAAATCTCTAAAAGTAATTTTTATAATAAACTAGTAACCTAGGTTTATAGAGAATGAGTAACTAGGTGCAGATAATGCAGAAATCCACTTTTAGGGCCCACTTGGTGTGTGTTTAGGCTGAGCTTCCTAGCTTTCACGTGCATAGGACGTTCTTGGAGTCTAGACGCCAGTTTTGGTGCCAGTTTGGGCGTTTAACTCCAGCTTTGAAGCCAGTTCTGCCGTTTTATGCTAGAAAGGGGTCTTTAGTTGGTGTTTTGACGCCAGTTTGGGCTATCAAATCTCGGGTAAAGTATGGACTATTATACATTGCTGGAAAGCCCAAGATGTCTACTTTGCAACTCAATTAAGAGCGCACTAATTGGGCTTCTGTAGCTCCAGAAAATTTACTTCGAGTGCAGGGAGGTTAGAATCCAACAACATCTTCAGTCCTTTCTCAGCCTCTAAATAAGATTTTTGCTCAGGTCCCTCATTTTCAGCCAGAAAATACCTGAAATCACAGAAAAACACACAAACTCATAGTAAAGTCCAGAAATGTGATTTTTGCTTAAAAACTAATAAAAAAATAATAAAAAGTGAGTAAAACATGCTAAAAACTATGTGAAAATACTACCAAAAAGCATATGATTTATCCCTCATCATCCCCCCCTTTTTTTTTCTAGAATTGCTTTAATTTGATGTTTATTTACGTTGCTTATTTTACATACTTACAATTTACTATTCTTATACTTTATATTCCCAGTATTTACATTCTTGCATTTTAAATTGTCAGTACTTTACATTTTCGTAATTTGCTTTTAAGTCATCTATTGCTTTCATTTACTTTTTTCTCAATTCATTTAAATTTCCTGCTTTTATTATCAATTGTTCATCATCAAATTATGAATTGTCTAACTAGAATACTCAATCAATCATTACTTGCTTAATTTCTTAATCTTCGTGGGAACAATAACCCACTCACTGTGGTATTACTTGATGCGATCCGGTGCACTTGTCGGTAATTTTGTGGATATTGGTTTGTAAAATTCATATCAATTTTTTGGCACCGTTGCTGGGGATTAACATAATTAACAAACTACCGGTTGATTGATTATCTAGATTAGACATTTTTTTCTTTTCTTGTTTTAGTCATTTAATTGCTTTTAATCCTTTATCTTCTTTAGTCCTCTAACTATTTGTGTTAATGCCTATGAAGTTTCTCTCACTTTGATGGAAGGAACTTCAAACTCTCTTTTCTTTTGTTGATTTATTTGTGTATATGCAAGAAACTCAAGAAGAGGAACCTCTCCTCTTTGATTCAAAACTTGAAAAAACCCTCTAGAAGTTGAGAAAGAAAGCAAGAAACAAAAGAGTGCTAGAAGAAGGTGAGGGAGCCTCAGGCACAACTATGGTAGAATCTCACAACAACAATGAAACCAATGGTGATCCACTTGCTAGGAGGACATTAGGATTATATACTACTCCCGATCCTAAAAATTGTGGGAGTAGTATTTTGACCCTGAATGTCAATGCAAACAATTTTGAACTCAAGTCTTAATTGATCACACTTGCTCAACAAAATTGTTAATTTGGAGGAAGTCATGAGGAGGACCCAAACCAACACATTTCAAGCTTCATCCGAATTTGTGATACAGTGAAACAAATGGAGTGCTAGCTGAAGTATATAGACTCCTTTTGTTCCCATTCTCTCTTAGAGATAGGGCACAATGGTTGGAATCACACCCTAAAGAGAGCATTGCTACCTGGGAACCTAGTTAGCAAGTTTCTAACTAAATTCTGTTCACTTCAAAGATTGATAAAGTTGAAGATAGATGTGTAAACTTTCAAACAGCTTGAAGGAGAATCCTTGTATGAGGCTTGGAAAAGATACAAAGGGATGCTGAGGAGGTGTCCACCAAACATGTTTGCAAACTAGGTCCAGTTACAAATATTCTATGATGGAATCACTCAAAGCTCAAGGAATTCCCTAGATAATTCAGCAAGGAGATCACTACATATGAAGACTCGTAGTGAAGCTATGGAACACATTGACATTGCTGCTAATAATCAATACCTCTACTCTTCAGAGAGGAATATTAACATGAAAAGAGTAGTGATAGAACTAGAAACTCTTGATGCTCTTGTAGTTCAAAATAAAATCATATCTCAACAACTTTCCACACTTACTAAGCAAATAGGAGGAATGCAAGTCTCTGCCATCAACATACAAGGCTCATAGTATGACATGAATGGAGAAATCAATTTGTTGGAAATGTTGGCACATTCAACATGAATCAATCGTAAGTGGAGCAAGTTGATGCGTAAGCATCATTCCTATCTTTTCCTAGTGAATTTGCATTCGAAATTATAAGTTTAATCAAGATTTAAATACCTTTTAGTCACTTTGAATGCTACTTTGAGTTGTGTGTAATTCTGTTTATTTTAGGTAGCATTCAGAAGGATTTGATGGAGTTTTCTAGAAGAAGAGAAGAAAGTGAACTATGTTGTCAACCCAACGATATTTAATAGTATGCACTTCTTCTCCAACATACTCGGCCATACTGGTGCCTAACTTGGCTTTTCCCTAGTTCTCTCTGGAAGAAGAACAAAGCCTCACTTGCTTGCTGCCAGGTGATAAACCCCAATTTTGTGGTTTATCTTGTGTTTAATTTGGGGGATTGTTCATGCCCTGAGTCGAGCTGTATGACCCGGGCTGATTGACGACAAGACGACCAACCTCTTTAGGTCAGGATTACCCGAACTCTTCACAAAAAGATCGGCCAAATCGGCATAAGAGGCCCAAGCAGGCCCAAACGAAGGAACCCAGCCCAAATTTAAATGCAACCAAAGCCTAGAAAGATAAAGACGGTTCCCCCTAAAGATAAGATGACTTCACTCAAAGATAAGATAAGATAACTATCTTATCTCCAGAAAGGTCACTCCACACTATTATAAATACACTGGAGCACCCAGGTATAACTCATACTCTGATTTTACACAAAAGCTTACTTAAAGCCCGTGCTAACTTAAGCATTGGATTCTCTTGCCGGTACCACCATCCTTTGGTGATGAAGGATCAGCAGCACCACCAAGTCCAACAAGTCGGACACGACAACTCCAACCACCAGATCCAACAAGTTGGACACGACAGCTCCAGCAACCAGATCCAACAAGTCAGACACAACAGCTTCGGCCGCCACCACAGATCTCATCCCAGATTGACCTATAGTTTCAGGTAACCCTCAGAACATTGGCTCCGTTGCCGGGGAACCTAAAAGTCATCCCATTATCATGACGGACAACCTTGACAACGACCACGATTCTGATCTAGAGAACAGGACACCGTGTAAGAATGCGGATACCACACCAAAAGATGCATTTCAACCAAATAAAGACAAAAATTCGTCAAGTATAGAAATCATGGAGGCACTACAAACTCAACAAAACCGTCTCCAATAACTCAAAAAAGAAGCTGAGCATCAATGGGAAGCCGAGAGGGACCTTCAAAGAGAAACCAGGCGACGCCGAGAACTAGAGGATAAGCTCCTAAAGCTCGAGGCAGATCTAAAAACCAAAACCACTCAAATCGGTCACGGTGGCAACCCCCACAAAGATCAAGATCCCTTCACCAAAGAAATCATGAATGCTAAAGTTTCAAAGGATTTCAAAGCTCCTGACATGACCCCATACAATGGTACCTCCAATCTAAGCCATCATCTCAGCAATTTTAGAAGTAGAATGTAGCTCACTGACGCCTCAGATGCTATTCGATGCAAAGTCTTTCTAACTACTTTGACAAAGACGACAATTAAGTGGTTCGACAGCTTGCCTCCTAGGTCTATCACAAGTTTTGATGACTTAGACAAGAAATTTCTCGCCAGATTCTCTATCTAGAGGGACAAAGCCAAACACGCCCGAAGCCTCTTAGGGATCAAGCAAGGAGATCGGGAAAGTCTTCGAAGCTACATGGAAAGATTTAACAAAGCGTTCCTAGACATACAAAGTCTACCAACAGAGGCAGCCATCATGGGTCTTATCAATGGCTACGAGAAGGACCCTTTAGTCATTCTATATCAAAGAAACACCTTACATTTTTAAATAAAGTGCTATAACTGGTAGAGAAGTACATCAACATGGAGGAAAACTCTCGACTAGGAGAGACCTCAAAACCTGGATTCTCCTAAGAAAATAGAAGATCAACATGGAGAGAAGCCCAAAAAATACCACAATTACACCCCTCTTCGGGTGTCTCTTGTGGATGTTTATCGAGAAGTGTGCCACAATAAGAAGATCCTACCACCTCGCCCAATCAAAAGCAAAAAAGGAGGAGGAATTCAGATAGAATACTATGAATACCATCGAATCTAT
Source organism: Arachis hypogaea (assembly GCF_003086295.3). Taxonomy (NCBI): domain Eukaryota; kingdom Viridiplantae; phylum Streptophyta; class Magnoliopsida; order Fabales; family Fabaceae; genus Arachis; species Arachis hypogaea. Next base: position 83,078,153 of record NC_092036.1, on the reverse strand, counting down.
GGACATCCTACCAATGAGTGCTTTGACTTAAAAAATGGCATAGAGAAATTGGTAAGAGAGGGATGACTAGATCGATATTTAGCCAACAAATCGGATGAGCCCAGAAAGAGAAGAAGGGACGAAGAGGTCGGACAAACTGAACGACCTCCTCACACCCCGGAGAGGCACGTTCATATGATAAACAGAGGATTCGCAGGAGGGGGATCCCAAAATCATTTCGCAAAAGGCACCTTAAAGAAGTATATCACGTTGGAGAAGGAGAAGGATCATCCGACCTCCCTACTATCACTTTTACTCAAGAAGACGCAGCAGGAATTATCCTGGGACATGATGACCCCATGGTCATTACTATCATATTGGCCAACGCTAATCTCCACCGCACACTAGTAGACCAAGGAAGCTCAGCGGATATCTTGTTTAAATCTGCCTTCGACAAACTCGGCCTACAAGAAAAAGAGCTCAGAGCATATCCGAACAGCTTGTTTGGAATAGGAGACACTCCAATCCAACCGCTTGGATATATCTCGCTACACACAACCTTTGGAAAGGGAATCCGATCAAGGACACTCAACATAGACTACATCATAATCGACGTGAGCTCAGCTTACAATGCCCTGATAGGTCGGACAACACTAAATTAGCTCGCCGCAGTAGTTTCCACTCCACATTTGTGCATGAAGTTCCCAACTCCGGAGGGGATCGCTACGATAAAAGGAGTCCAGAAAATAGTGCGACGCTGTTACAACGAAAGCCTAAACCTCAAAGGCAAAGGAGAAGAAATCCACACCATCAAGCTTGTAAAGGAGACGTAAAGGAGCCTCAGATTCAAGATTGAAGAAGTTCAGATCGAACACACCCTAGACAAAACAACCAATATTGGGGCAACCTTAAATGGAGACGTAAAGGAGCCTCTGATTCAATTCTTAAGAAATAATGTCAACCTTTTTGCATGGAAGGTTGCAGAAATGTCGGGCATAGACCCTAAACTAATGTGCCACAAGCTGGCAGTATACCCAAGATCTCAGCCAGTACAACAGAAACGTAGAAAACTCGGACCCAAAAGATCCCAAGCTGTGGAAGAACATGCACAAGCTCTACTGGAGGCAGGATTCATAAGGGAAGTCAAATACCCACCATGGCTAGCTAATGTTGTCCTGGTGAAAAAATCAAATAGGAAGTGGCGGATGTGCACCGACTACACTGATCTCAACAAAGCCTGCCCAAAAGATCCCTATCCACTCCCAAATATCGACACTCTAGTGGATGCCTCCTCCGGATACAAGTACCTCTCGTTCATGGACACTTATTCAGGATACAATCAAATCCCAATGTATCCACCCGATCAGGAAAAGACCTCATTCCTAACTCCAAAAGTAAATTACTATTATGTCGTCATGCCATTCGAACTAAAAAACGCAGGACCTACCTACCAAAGATTAATGAACAAGGTCTTCGCAGACCATATCGGGAAACTCATGGAGGTATATGTAAACGACATGCTGGTGAAAACAAAAAATGAGGAGTCATTACTGTCCGACCTTACCAAGTGTTCGACACCATAAGAAGGCATGATATGCGACTTAACCCTGCAAAGTGTACCTTTGTAGTAGAAGCTGGCAAATTTCTGGGTTTCTTGCTAACACAACGAGGAATTGAGGCAAACCCGGATAACTGTCGAGCCATACAAGACATGAAGAGTCCAACCTGCATCAAAGAGGTACAACAACTCAACGGAAGACTGGCAGCCTTGTCCAGATTTCTAGCCGGATCGGTCATAAGATCTCTCCTCTTCTATGCCACTTTAAGGAAGGGAAAGTGGTTTGAATGGACAATAGAGTGAGAGCAGGCTTTCCAGGATTTCAAAAGGTTCTTGGGACAACCACCTATTCTAACTCGACCACGAGAAAGAGAACCACTTGTATTGTACCTCGCAGTATGAAATCGGGCAATAGCCTCAGCGCTAGTCAGAGAGGAAGAAAGTGGACAACAACCCATCTACTTCATCAGCAAAGCCCTACAAGGGTCCGAACTGAACTACCAAAAAATAGAAAAATTCACCTATGCTCTTACACAAACCTCTCGACGACTCCGCCTATATTTTCAAGCTCATACCATTAAAGTTCGGACCAACCAGCCCATAAAAGGCATTCTACAGAAGACAGATCTAGCTGGAAGAATTCTACAATGGGAAGTCGAGCTATCTGAGTTTGATATTCAGTATGAAGCCCGGACCACCATCAAGTCACAGTATTTGGCTGACTTCATTGCTGAGTACACTGACACCCCTGGAACTCCTACAAAATGGAATCTTTATGTAGACGGATCTTCAAACAAAACCGGGAGTGGTGCAGGTGTGATAATAGAAAGTGATCAGGGAACCCAAATCGAACTCTCCCTAAAATTTGACTTCCCTGCGTCAAACAACCAGGCCAAATACAAAGCATTGCTAGCTGGTTTGAGGCTGGCTAAGGAGGCTGGAGTTCAAAAGCTTATCATCTTTAGCGATTCATAAGTAGTCACTTCACAAATAATTGGGAACTACCTTGCTAAGGATCTTAACATGAAAAAGTACCTGGACAAAAACCAAGGAACAGCTCGGACAACTCGGGGAATACGAGGTTCGCCATATACCTCGAGAACAGAATGCCCGAGCTTACGCACTCTCAAAATTAGCCAGCACCAAACCAGGGGGCAATAATAGAAGCCTCGTCCAGGAAATATTACAAAGCCCATCCATTTCGGAGGAAGAAAAGGTCCTAGCCATATCAGGTCAGGATTAAGGATGGATAAACTCCATAATCAACTACCTCAAATCAGAGATACTCCCTACAGACCAAAAGGAGGCGAAGAGGCTAAAATGGGAGGCACAATACTACACCAGTGTAAACAGCATCCTATACAGGAGAAAGATTTCAACACCCCTGTTAAGGTGTGTGCCGACCTCCAACACAAAGGAGGTTTTGGAGGAAGTACATAGTGGCATGTACGGCAATCACCTTGGAGCACGAGCTCTCTCCAAAAAAGTACTCCGAGCTGGGTTCTTTTGGCCGACCTTACAGAAAGAAGCAACAGATTTTGTAAAGACATGTCCACCATGTCAGAAACATGCAAACTTCCACGTCGCCCCACCAGAGGAGCTCATTAGCGTAAACATCACCCTGGCCGTTCGCAAAATAGGGACTCGACCTCCTGGGACCTTTTCCCCAAGGGTCAAGACAAGTCAAATTCCTCATTGTAGGGGTTGATCACTTCACAAAATGGATTGCGGCAGTGCCCTTAGCTAATGCCACTGCTCGAAGAAGTCGGAAATTCTTATATATAGGAATATTGTCACAAGGTTTGGGATTCTTCATTCCATCACCACAGACAATGGCACTCAATTCACAGACACAGGTTTCAAAAAGTTGGTAGTCGACTTGAAAATAAAGCACCAATTCGCATCCGTAGAACACCCCCAGACTAATGGACAAGCAGAAGTTGCCAACAAAGTTATACTAGCTTGGTTAAATTAGATACTGTAGGACGCAAAAGGAGCATGGGCTGAAGAACTCCCACAAGTCCTATGGGCATATCGGACAACTCCACACTCCACAACAATGGAATCACCCTTTCAATTGGCTTATGGAATGGAGGCAATGATCCTAGTAGAGATTGAAGAAGGATCCCCCAGAATGATCCACTACAATGAAGAGGTCAATTCCCAAAATCAAAGGGAAGGGCTCGACCTACTTTCAGAAATCCGAGAGAGAACTCGGATCAGGGAGGAAGCATTAAAATGTCGAATGGCCTCAAGATACAATCAGAAAGTGGTTCGGCGAAGTTTCGCCAACAATGATCTCATCCTAATCTGAAATGACAATGGAACAGGTCGACTAGGAGAAGGAAAGCTAGCAGCTAACTGGAAAGGACCCTACCGAGTTACAGGGGTACTAGGAAAAGGCTACCACAGGGTGTCCGAACTCGAGGGGCGAGAGCTACCAAGGTCATGGCATGCCTGCAACATAAGAAGTTATTATAGTTAGGAGGTAATAAAAGATCTTAGGACAAGGTTCACTCTTTTTCCTGAAATGGTTTTTTAATGAGGCACCAAGCCATGATCTGCAAAATTACCTGACTTAGAAGGGTAAGCACCCACATGTATATATTTTTTGCCTACATGTCTATTTTTCTATTTGAGTAAAACTTTCCAGATTCTCTATAAAGCCTCTCTACCAAGACGCATTAATCTGAACGCAAAAATTCATCACCTGATTACAAAGCCACAGGTCGACAAGGTGAAAACAAATTCACCGCCCGACCACGATAAAAATTGAATTTATCGTCCGAATTTTGTCAATCATCGGCAAAGTGAGACCCAACCTCACCGCCCGATCTCTACAAAATTGGCAAGATGAAAAAGCGACAAAAAGTTATAAAAAGTAACCCCTAAAAATGGATTACTAAAAATAACTTTGAAAGGACCGACATGAAGAAGTCGGACCAATCGACCAACGCGACAAAAAGTTATAAAAAGTAATCCGTAGAAAGAGGCTTGATGAGGTCTGAGAAAAAATAGATTACTAAAAATAACTTGGAATGGAACGACATGAAGAAGTTGGACTAATCGACATGGAAGCTACAAAAGATTATAAAAAGTAATCCATAGAAAGAGGCCTGACGAGGTCTGAGAAAAAATGGATTATGAAAACTAACTTAGGACGGACTGACATAAAGAAGTCAGACCAGATCAAAATCAAAGCGACAAGAGTTATAAATAGTAATCCATAGAAAGAGGCCTGGCCATCCCTGATTAAAAATGAATCACTAAAAATAACTCGAGAAGGAGAAACAATAGAAGTCGACTAACAGAAGGCGTGCGCTAGAAGGGACACATCTCGACCCAAAAGGCCACGACCTCACTTTAAAAAGTATTCTATGAGAATAAACAAACAAATCTAGCCTCAAAGGTCACTTCGACTAAACCAGGAAGTAAGCAAACACAAAAGGCAATAAAAAAGAGGTCGGACAACAAAACTCCAACACTCTTAAGATTCCTAGAAGTGCCAAAAGTTGCAAACAAACATATCAAGAGAAGCAAAGCTACTATAAAGACTCAGAAGGCCACCTGAAAGTCAACCTCAAAGAGCTCGAAAGCATTTGTTTTTCCTAAATAAAGTTGCTAAGAAAAGCAACTAAAAGTGTCAAATGCCACACTGGGCTCAATTACAAAAAACCAAAGTTTAAAAGCCCACAGACCGGGCTATACAAAATACATCAAAAGATAAGTTATCAAGGGTCCAAGCTCTCCCTAGCAGCAGCACCCTGAGTTGTAGAAGGAGGAATGGTCTTCAAAGGAGTCGCATCTACAGTTCCATCATCCCGATATAAGATTTGAACATTGGGGTCAGATTCAGGATGGTTGACCTCAGAAGCAATAGTTGAAAAAGTCGGTACAGCAGAAGCTTTGACTGGCGGCTCAGGGGGAGGACCTTCCTCTTCGTCATCATCCGGGGCGGGAACTATCTTACTATCCTCTACCATATTATCCATGCTGAAGAGTGTTAAGTTGAGTTTAGGAGCTAGAACTCGGACCCGTGCCTTTAAATTTTCATAAGCCGCCGTCACAGAATCTACCAGATGACCCTGGAGATCGGCATAATTAGCAAGGGTAGGTTCAAGCCTCTATCTCAGTTCCAACACCTCGGCATAAGCACAGGTATAACTTTCCTTTTATTTCTGCACCATCTCTTCAGCCAAGTTCGTAGCCACCTCAACAGTGGTAGCTCGCGACTTCTCCTTCTCTAGGTCCAGTTCTAGCTTAATTACCCTAGCATCCAACTCATCCTTCAAACCCTTAACCCTATCGAAATCCGACTTAGCATCCTCAAGAAAAGCTTTTGTGGCATGGATTGGGGAGCCCTGAACAGTTCGGAACAAAGCTGCCCCCATGTGGGCCATCCGAATACTGTTGCTAGTAATAAAATTTAAGTGATGAAGGATAGATACATCATTCATTGGAAGTCAACCGAAAGGAGCAATTTGGTTATCCACAAAGAGGGGTGGGCATGGTTTGGATTTTTGTAAATCCAAACTGGATCCATTTCAGAACCAGTTTTATGGTTCATAAAATCAAACCAGAACTGGATTGAAGAGAGAAACCGGTTTTAAACCGGTTTGAAAAAATAAAAACCGGTTTTAAACCGATTTTATAATTTAAATCCGGTTTTACTTATAAATCGATTTTAAATCCAGTTTTACATATAAAACCGGTTTTAAATCCGTTTTTTTTAAATTCATATCTAAAATCTGGTTTTTTTTCATTCAAATCCAAAATCTAGTTTTTTTTTATAAAATCCAGCTTTAAAACCAGATTTTTTAAAACCAGTTTCTTCAACCAAAAATCCAATTTTAAAACTAGTTTTTAAAAATCCAATTTTCAAACTAGATATTTTAACAAAAAATCCACTTTTGAAACCAGTTTTAGAAATTTAATTTTCAAACCATAATTTTTTTAAAAGTAAAATTAATACTAAAGTCATTTTAAAGTGTGTAGGTTCGTTACAAGTTTACAACTAGAATTTGGTTCTATATAAATCTAATGACAATAACTAATCTATATAACATTTAATCATTCTCAAGACATCAAAAGAATACCACAAAAAAATTTATATATATGTGTGTGTAATTTAATTCATTATTAATATATATTTTATATTCTAATATTATATTCTATCTTGATGACTAATTTTAGTATATACTTAAAATAGTTATTTATTTAATATATTATATTAAATCAATGGCATGAGATTTTGCATTTAGATATGTACCGCACCAATTATGCGACATGATGCTTATATTTGTAGAAAATTTTAACGTGAAAGAAATAACCAAGAGATTGTGGTCAACGAGGTTGCTCGTAAATCCAATTTGGGAGATTTTAAATCATGTCTTTATCAACATCGCTTGATAATATCTTCAGTACTGGTATCAAGTAATATATTTGTATGGTTATAGATATAAGAGAATGAATACAAAATAATTAAGCTATAAAACTCTAATGAAAACAGGTACAATAATATAAAGTCATGATTAAATATATTCATTGAGAAATATTTTACGTACTAATCTTTTTGTCAATTAAATTCAATCAAATTAGTTTTTTAAGATTTGGATCTTAATTTGGATCTGGATCTGGATCCGGATTTAAAACCATTTAAATGGATTGGATCAAAAACCAAATTATAAAATAAATATAATTTGGTTTGGATTTTTTTTGGTTTAAAACTGGTTTTTTTTAAATGGTTTGGTTTGGATTTGGATTAAAATCCAAAATTTGGATTTTTTTGCCCACCCCTATCCATAAACCCCACTGCATCAAAGTCCGGGGCATCCAAATTGAAAGGTTCCACAGTTCTCTATTTTTTAGGAAGTGGACCAGCAATAAGAGAAGCACCAGCACCAGAGGTTGAATGGGGAGGGTCAGAAGGAACCACTCAAACTTGGGGAGTCGGGATAACTTTTTTCGATCCAGCAGTGTCCACAATTGGCTTCTTTAGATAAGCTTGAGTAAATCCCTCCCCAGTAGCCTTGGCTGAGATATTCTAGGGGCAGTTGCTTACGAAAATGCCTCATTGAATCCAAAGACCTCACCATCTCTGAAACAAAGAAAATAGCATGACTAAGTCAGAAGAAAAAGAAAGATACAGGTCGGAAAAAAAAAACAAATAAACAAAAGAAAAAACATTTTTTTTCAGAAATTAGCAGCTACCCAATTCAACTCGAAGGAGGAAAGGATCACACAAGAACGTATTCGTATCGAGATGGGGAGAATTCCCCCAATTCTTCTCTAATACATTCACGAAGGCCTGCTCAACCTCATCTAGACTTTCCCAAGAATACTTGGTCACCACTACATCTTTTTGCCAGCATAGAGGGAAAGCAGGTTCATCATTCTCATCCAAAAAGAAGGGCCGAGCACCCTCAACAGCTCAAACCTTGAAGAAGTAGTTCTTGAAATCCCTAAAGGATTTATCATACATAGAAAACACTTTCTTCCCTTGGGAAGCGTGGAAAGAGATCCAGGAAGCTTTCTTCTTAGTTATCCCAGGTTTTCTCAGAATGAAAATATAAAGGAAAAGGGTTTGAGAAGGTCGGACATCCAACTCTTGACACAACAGCTAAAAGATCTTTATAAAACCCCACGAGTTCAGATGGAGTCGGGATGGAGCCTCATTACAGGAGCACAACAAGTCGGTCTCAAAGGAAGTAAAAGGAATGGTGATATTCAGGGCTAAAGAAGTAATCATATGCATAAAAGAAGGGTTGCTCTCCCTTTGTCAAATAAGGGAAGCTAAACCTCGATCTCCTCGGGGTCAGGCACTATCAGCTTGTAATTTTTCTCCTGATCTCTATTACCACAGATCTTATGATGTCTTCTAAGTCGTACGCAGTACTCGGAATCAACCACACTGACACACATCAGAACAAGAGAATCTAGCCAATCAGACATGCCCTCCGGGACCTTAGTAGACATCTCAACAATATCTTTGCGAGAAGACATGGGCCAACTAGTCCTACAGTGAGAAAAAGGAAAAATGGGTTACTAATTAAACAGCTCGGACACGTATGGACATAACTCGGACAAATGTATACGAATGATAGAAGAAAGGTGCAGCAGTAAAAGGAAATCCCAGGACTCACACCAAGGTCCAGGGGCATCCTTTGGAGGCAGTAACAAAGTAAAGGATTCAGGGAAAACCTCAAAAAACTAAGCCCTAAAAACAAAAAATTCCCCTCTGACAAAGAAGATTCATACAAAACAGCAAAGAAGCCATCAACATCAAATATACTACGCAAAAGTCATCGAAAAGATGCAAACTTTTTTACAATCCAAACTACAAACCTCTACGCACGAAGAAATCAAAGTGAAAATAGTGCAGAGACAAGCAGCAAATCAAAAAGAGGCTCAGGATGCACATTATAGGCACAACAATGTATTAGAGATTCAAACTTTCCAAGACGAATCCAAACAAGATCAAAACTTTTTCATACCCCAACAAACACAAGCATAAAAAGAAATGGCGTGAAAAGTAAAAAAGAGAGAGAAGAAGACAAACCAACCTGCAATGAAGAGGGAACGATAATCAATCGAAGATGCAAGTGATGACTAAAACAACGCCAACAAGCACCTTTTCGAGCAAAGAAAGCACGAAGGTCCAGAGAAAGAGGAAGTTACGGTAAAAGGCGAAAAGAAGAGAAACTGAAGGGAGGAGGCTTTGAAAATCAAATGAAGATACAAAGAGGAGTTTTTTGAAATTCAAAAATAAAATGTAAAGGGGGAAAGCAAAAGAAACGGCAAAGAGTTTAATGAGCATTTAAACCTTCGCACGTTTCCAAGGGAACATAAAACGCGCGTTGCAGTTAAAAAAAGAGGGAAACAAAACGCTCTACAACCTATTAGGAGCTCTACAAAACGGATCGACAGAACAACAAATGCTCGAGCTCGACTTTCCTAAAAGGGGTCAAAGTCTATCAAAGACACGACCTCAAAAGAAAGATTGAGCTCAAGCAGGGGTACTGTTCATGCCCTGGGTATAGCTGTATAACCCGGGCTGATTGACGACAAGACGACCGACCTCTTCAGGTCAGGATTACCCGACCTCTTCACAAAGAGATTAGCCAAATCACCATAAAAGCCCCAAGCAGGCCCAAACTAAAGAACCCAGCCCAAACCTAAAGGCAACCAAAGCCTAGAAAGGTAAAGACGGTTCCCCCTAAAGATAAGATGACTTCACTCAAAGATAAGATAAGATAACTATCTTATCTCCAGAAAGGTCACTCCACACTATTATAAATACACTAGAGCACCCAGGTATAACTGATACTCTGATTCTACACAAAAACCTGCTTAAAGCCCGTGCTAACTTAAGCATCGGAGTCCATTGCAAGTACCACCACCCTCCGGTGACGAAAGATCAGCAGCACCGCCAAGTCCAACAAGTCAGACATGACAGCTCCGGCCAGCAGATCCAACAAGTCAGACACGACAGCTCCGGCCACTAGATCAAACAAGTCGGACGCAACAGCTCTGGCCGCCACCACAGATCTCGTCCGAGATCGACCTACAGTTTTAGGTAACCCCCGGAACAGGGATTTTATCAACTTATTTCACATTTAGTTTGAAAAGAAAAAAATGATGATAAAGAAAAATAAAAATGAAAAAATATATATATAAAAAATATAAATAGATAAAGAAAGAAAAAGAAAAGCAATTAAAAGGGGACAAAATGCCCCAAAGTGAAGTTCAATAAAAATCAATGCATGTGTATGGTGATTAAAAAGAGAATTCATGAGTGTGTGAAAAAGTGAGAAAAATGGGTAGTTAGGTTAGCATTTAAATTGTATAGGTTATCATAGGTTAGGTGGGAAGTTTAAGTTAATCAAAGATCCAAATTCTAACTCACTTGACCATATGCATCCTTACCTTGACTCTAGCCCCATTACAACCTATGGGAAAGACCTCATGATATCTGTATGCATGCATGGAATAATCGTTGATTGTTGGATGAAAAATAAATCTTGGAAAGCATGATTAGGGGAGAATCGAGTGAATCAACCCTATACACTTGAGTGACTAGAGCAGATACACATCCGGTGAGGGTTCGATCGCTCAATTACATGCTCCCACCCATGCTCATCTTTTCTTGCAAGTTTGTAAAATCTTTTTATAACTCAATTCAATTGTGGGTTGGATTTGATTCTTAATACCTTTAGCTCTCATGTGCATATATGCTTTCTTGGAAGTTGATTTATTTTGACCAAGTATTTGCATTCATGTAGTAGGTTGCATTTAGGTAGTTTGCATTGAATAAATGTTGATACCCTTTGTTTCTTTCTTGAGTTTAGCATGAGGATAAGCTTAGTTTAAGTGTGAGGAGGTTTGATAAACCCCACTTTTGTGGTTTATCTTGTGCTTAATATGGGGGATTTTATCAACTTATCTCACATTAATTCAATGAAATAACATATTTTTGTAATTCTCCCTTAATTTGTACGTAAGTCTAAAAACATACTTTTCAGGCCTTAAAATAGCTAGATTTAATTCACTTTAATCCCATTGGATGCCTTGATATGTTTGTTGAGTGATTTCAGATTCATAGGGCAAGTATTGGATGGAAGAAGTGAAGAGAAATACATGTAAAGCGGAGAATTCATGAAGAAATGAGCATTTGGAGAATTAAGGGCCACGCACATGCGTTGTCCACATGTACGCGTGAGCTGAAGATTTGCATGCCACGCACATGCCTCACCCACATGTACACATGAGGAGGAAATTAGCCAACGACGTGCACGCGTTGTCCACGCGCACGCGTGACGAGCGGCACATGACTCACTTAAAGTGAATTCACTGGGGGCGATTTCTGAGCTTTCCAAGCCCGAATCTAACTCGTTTTTTAGGCTATTTCATGTAGAATTCAACCTTGGGCAAAGGGGAGCAATTAGTTTTAGGTTAGCATCATGTAGGTTAGTTTCTAGAGAGAGAAGCTCCCTCTTCTCTTTAGAATTAGGGTTCTTAGGGTTATTTTCATCTTAGATCTAGGTCTAATTCTTGTTTTCATCTTGTTTTCCTTTCAATTTCTTGTTCTAGTACTTTAATTCTCGTAGTTTCCCTTGCTATTTCCTTTACTTTAGCCCCTTTTATGTTTATGAGCATTCTTGTTGGATTTGGTTTTCTTTAATGCAATTTATGTTTTATGTTCCTTTATTATTGATTTGAGTTATAATTCTTACATTCCTTGCATTGGGTAGTTGTTAGATTTTATATTTCTTGCAATTTAATTTACTTTCCTTTTATGCCTTCTAAGTGTTTGACAAAATACTTGGTTGGATTCTAGAGTAGATCATTGAGCATTCTTGGCTTGGAAAGAGAAATTAGGCAATCTTGAGTCATGAATACCCAACTCATGTTGGTGATCTAGAGTTGTTAGTTAATATTGTTTCCATTAACGCTAATCTTTTGTTAATTCAATTAGTAAGTTGATTAGGACTTTTGGAGATTAACTAGTCTTATTTGACTTTCTCTCGTGTGAAAATAACTTTGTACCTTCTTCCATAGTTAGAGATGACGAAATAAGATAAATTCTTGTTAATTATTGTTATGATTAGTGACTAGGATAGAAAGCCTATATTCTCAATCTTTGCCATGAATGTCTCTCTTTATTACTTGCTTCCTTTAATTGTTTGTTTTACGTTTCTTGTCATTTATTTTCTTGCCCTTTTATCAATCAAACCCCTTGTTACTTCATAGGCAATAATTGATCACTTCATTGCAATTTCTTGTGAGACGACCCGAGGTTTAAATACTTCGGTTAATTTTCGTTGGCGTTTGTACTTGTGACAACCAAACATTAAAATTTGATGTGAGATTTATTAGTTGGTTTAGAGCTATGCTTACAACGAAGTTCTCTTTTTATAAGGAAAATTCTAAACTGACAATAATTCTTTAACATCACCAAGGTGGTGCCTAACTTCAGAATTCTGAAGTTAGGCGCCAAGACAAAAGAGATACTTCTAAGTCTTGCTGTCATAGTGGCGCCTAACTTGGGGTTTTCCAAGTTAGGTGCCAAGCCTAAAGAGAGCAATGGTCCCCACGTCCAGTAGAGTGGTCTAGAGACATCCTAGCCATGTCTGTGAGCTCGTAATAAAAGATGTCTAATTGCACCGATTCTGAAAATATTTTAGTGGGGCTATTCCGTAGCATGTTTCTATATGTCTCCCAGGCATCATGAAGAGATTCATTATTCTCTTGTTTGAAGCCTTGGATGTCCAGCCTTATCTGGGTTAATCTCCTTGGAGGAAAGTATTGATTCAGAAACTTGTCTACAAGCTGCTTCCATGTTTTCAAGCTGGCTTTGAGTTGGTTATTTAACCACTTCTTTGCTTGGTTTCTTACATCAAAGGGAAAGAGCAGCAGTCTATAGACATCCTGGTCCACTCCTTCAGTGTGTATTGTGTCAGCAATTTGTAAAAAGTTTGGTAGGAACTCAGTAGGCTCTTTCTGTGGAGGTCTAGAGTACTGGTAGTTTTGCTGCACTAGAGTAATGAGTTGAGGATTTAGCTCAAAATTACTTGCTCTAATGGGGGGTATACTGATACTTCTCCCATAAAAGTCAGGAGTGGGGGCCATATAGGATCCCAATGTTCTTCTGAACTATTCAATTTGGTTCATAGTGAAGAAAGGTAGGAGAATTTGAATATTAAGAAGTAAAAGGGGAAACTAGAATTGAAATATTTTTGTTCTTATTTATAAATTAAATTCGAAAGGAAAAAGAAAATTAAAAACTAAGACAACTAATTGGTTAAAAGTATTTGAAAATTAAATAAGTGATTTTCAAAAAAGAAGAGAGAGAAAAAGGTAAGAAGTTTTCGAAAATAGAAGAGAGAGGAATCAGTTAGGAAGTTTTGAAAACGAGGAAAGAGAAGAGAGAGTATTAAAGAGATACAAAACGTTTAAAATTAAAATAAGATAAAACAAGTAACTAATTAAGAAAGATTTGAAAATAAGATAACATAGGAGATTTGAAAAAGATTTAATTTTAAAAATTTTGAAATTGAAACAAGATTTGAAAATAAATTGAAAAGATAAGATATGGTGAAGATTTGAAAAATTTTTTAATTTTGAAATTTAAAATTAAGATAAGATAAGATAATGATTTGAAAAAGTTTTTAATTTTAAAATTTTAAAAGAAAGATAAGATAGGAAAGAATCAAATTAAAAGAAAAGATTTGAAAAGATTTAAAATGATAAGAGTTGAAATTTGACAAGAAGGAACCAAACTTAAAAATTTTTAAACCAAGATAAAAAAAGAAAGCAAGATTTTTGAAAATTTGAGGAAAGATAAAAGATATTTTTTTATTTTTTCCGAATTCATGAAGAAAGAGAAAAACAACCAAAAGACACCAAACTTAAAATTTTTAGATCAAAGACACTAGCTTTTTTTTGAAAATTTTTAAGAAAAACACTAAAGGACACCAAACTTAAAAATTTTAAGATCAAACAAAGAAAAGAAACAAGAACAACTTGAATACTGGTGCACGAAATTGCAATCACACTTTTGCAATTCTACACAACTAACCAGCAAGTGCACTAGGTCGTCCAAGTAATACCTTACGTGAGTAAGGGTCGATCCCACGGAGATTGTCGGCTTGAAGCAAGCTATGGTTATCTTGTAACTCTTAGTCAGGATATCAATAATTATCAGGGTTGATTGTAAAAAGCAAAAGAACATGAAATAAGTACTTGTTTTGCAGTAATGGGGAACAGGTTGAGCTTTTGGAGATGCTCTATCTTCTGAACCTCTGCTTTCCTACTGTCTTCTTCTTTAAGCACGCAAGGCTCCTTCCATGGCAAGCTGTATTTAGGGTTTCACCATTGTCAATGGCTACCTCCCATCCTCTCAGTGAAAATGTTCAACGCGCTCTGTCACAGCACGGCTAATCATCTGTCGGTTCTCAATCGGGTTGGAATAGAATCCAGTGATTCTTTTGCATCTGTCACTAACGCCCAGCCCTCAGGAATTTGAAGCTCGTCATAGGCATTCAATCCTTGAATCCTACTCAGAATACCACAGACAAGGTTTAGACCTTCCGGATTCTCTTGAATGCCGCCATCAATTCTAGCTTATACCACGAAGATTCTGATTAAGAATCCAAGAGATATCTACTCAATCTAAGGTAGAACGGAGGTGGTTGTCAAGCACACGTTCATAGTTGAGAATGATGATGAGTGTCACGGATCATCACATTCATCAGGTTTAGGAACAAGTGATATCTTAGAATGGAAGCAAGCATGATTGAATGAGAAACAGTAGTAATTGCATTAATCCATCAAGACACAGCAGAGCTCCTCACCCCCAACCATGGGGTTTAGAGACTCATGCCGTAGAATATACAATGAGAAACGTGTAAAGTGTCATGAGGTACAGATACAATGTCAAAAGATCCTATTAATAGTGAACTAGTAACCTAGGGTATACAGAAATGAGTAAATGACGTAAAAATCTACTTCCGGGGTCCACTTGGTGTGTGCTTGGGCTGAGCATTGAAGCTTTTATGTGTAGAGACTTTTTCTAGAGTTAAACGCCAGCTTTTATGCCAGTTTGGGCATTTAACTCCAATTCTTATGCTAGTTCCGGCGTTAAACGCCGGGAATTCTGAAGCTGATTTGCAACGCCGGTTTGGGCCACCAAATCTCGGGCAAAAAATGTACTATTATACATTGCTGGAAAGCCCAGGATGTCTACTTTCCGACGCCGTTGAGAGCGCGCCAATTGGGCTTCTGTAGCTCCAGAAAATTCACTTTGAGTGCAGGGAGGTCAGAATCCAACAGCATCTGCAGTCCTTTTCAGCCTCTGAATCAGATTTTTGCTCAGGACCCTTAATTTCAGCCAGAAAATACCTGAAATCTCAGAAAAACACACAAACTCATAGTAAAGTCCAGAAAAGTGAATTTTAACTAAAAACTAATAGAAATATAATAAAAACTAACTAAAACATACTAAAAACATACTAACAACAATGCCAAAAAGCGTATAAATTATCCGCTCATCACAACACCAAACTTAAATTGTTGCTTGTCCCCAAGCAACTGAAAATAAAAATAGAATAAAAAGAAGAGAATATACTATAGACTCCAAAATATCAAAGAAACTTAGCTCGAATTAGATGAGCGGGACTAGTAGCTTTTTGCTTCTGAACAGTTTTGGCATCTCACTTTATCCTTTGAAGTTTAGAATGATTGGCCTCTATAGGAACTCAGAACTCAGATAGTGTTATTGATTCTCCTAGTGAAGTATGATGATTCTTGAACATAGCTACTTTATAAGTCTTGGCTGTGGCCCAAAGCACTCTGTCTTCCAGTATTACCACCGGATACATACATGCCACAGACACATAACTGGGTGAACCTTTTTAGATTGTGACTCAGCTTTGCTAGAGTCCCCAATTAGAGGTGTCCAGGGTTCTTAAGCACATTCTTTTTGCCTTGGATCACTTTTTATTTGTACCCTTGCCTTTTGGTTTAAAGGGCTATTGGCTTTTTCTGCTTGCTTTTTCTTCTTCTCTCTCTTTTTTTTTCTTTTCTTTTCTTTTTTTTTTGTATTCACTGCTTTTTCTTGCTTCAAGAATCAATTTGATGATTTTTCAGATCCTCAATAACATTTTTCCTCTTCCATCATTCTTTCAAGAGCCAACAATTTTAACATTCTTAAAACAACAAATTCAAAAGACATATGCACTGTTCAAGCATTCATTCAGAAAACAAAAGTATTGTCACCACATCAAACTAATTCAACTAGTTTCAAAGATGAATTCGAAATCCTGTACTTCTTGTTCTCTTGTGATTAAAGCATTTTTCATTTAAGAGAGGTGATGGATTCATAGGACATTCATAGCTTTAAGGCATAGACACTAAGATACTAATGATCATGTAGTGAAGACACAAACATAGTTAGAACATCAAGCATAGAAATCGAAAAACATAATAATAAGAACAAGGAAATTAAGGAACGGGTCCACCTTAGTGATGACGGCTAGTTCTCCTTCTTGAAGATCCTATGGAGTGCTTTTGCTCATCAATGTCTCTTCCTTGCCTTTGTTGCTCCTCTCTCATGATTCCATGATCTTCTTTAATTTCATTTCATGGAGGAGGATGAAATGTTCTTGGTGCTCCACCCTTAGTTGTCCCATGTTGGAACTCAATTCTCCTAGGGAGGTGTTGATTTGCTCCCAATAGTTTTGTGGAAGAAAGTGCATCCCTTGAGATGAATCTCAGGGATTTCATGATGAGGAATTTTCTCAAGCTCTTGATAGCTCCATCCTTTTCTTAGTGATGAGCTTTTGAGATGAATCTCTCCATCTCCCATGACTCGGAGGTGGAAGCTTTTGCCTTCCTTTTCCTCTTTCTAGAGGTTTCTCCGGCCTTAGATGTCATAAATGGTTATGGAAAAACAAAAAGCAATGCTTTTACCACATCAAACTTAGAAGGTTTGCGCGTCCTCGAGCAAAAGAAGAAAGAAAGGAGTAGAAGAAGACGAAAATGGAGGAGATGGAGAAGTAGTGTGTATGATGTGTGAAAATGAGAGGGTTTTATGAAGGATGGATGTGAGTGGTGAAGAGAATGGTGGGATTTGATAGGTGAAGGTTTTTTTTTGGGGAAGAGGTACTGAGGTGATTGGTCAATGGGTGAAGAAGAGAGAGAGTGGTGGGGTAGGTGGGGATCCTGTGGGGTCCACAGATCCTGAGGTGTCAAGGATAATTCATCCCTGCACCAAGTGGCGAGCAAAAATGCTCCTTCTGCCAATTCTGGCGTTAAACGCCGGGCTGGTGCCCATTACTGGCATTTAACGCCAGCTTGGTGCCCATTCCTGGCGTTAAACGCCAGTCTGGTGCCCCTTTCTGGCGTTAAACGCCCAGATTGGTGCCAGACTGGGCGTTAAACGCCCATTTGCTGCTCTTACTGGCGTTTAAACGCCAGCAAGCTTTTCCTCCAGGGTGTGCTGTTTTTCTTTCTGTTTTTCATTCTGTTTTTGCTTTTTTAATTGTTTTTGTGACTTCCCATGATCATCAACCTATAGAAAACATAAAATAACAAAGAAGAATAGATAAATATAACATTAGGTTGCCTCCCAACAAGCGCTTCTTTAATGTCAATAGGTTGACAGTGGGCTCTCATGGAGCCTCACAGATACTCAGAGCCATGTTGGAACCTCCCAACACCAAACTTAGAGTTTGAATGTGGGGGTTCAACACCAAACTTAAAAGTTGGTTGTGGCCTCCCAACATCAAACTTAGAGTTTGACTGTGGGGGCTCTGTTTGACTCTGTTTTGAGAGAAGCTCTTCATGCTTCCTTTCCATGGTTACAGAAGGAGAACCTTGAGTCTTATAGTTTGCACTGTCTGCAAGCCACGGAGCTTCCTGAATAGCAAATAATTGCTCATCCGGAAAGGTTTCAGAGATCTCAGTAGGAGGGAGGGATGCTCCTGCTACCGGTTCTATCCGGGACAGGTGATCAGCTACTTGATTCTCTGTCCCTTTTCTGTCTCTTATTTCTATATCATACTCTTGCAGAAGCAACACCCATCTTATGAGCCTGGGTTTTGAATCCTGCTTTGTGAGTAGATATTTAAGAGCAGCATGGTCAGTGTACACAATCACTTTTGATCCTACTAAATAAGATCTGAACTTGTCAATGGCATAAACCACTGCAAGTAACTCCTTTTCTGTGGTTGTGTAGTTCTTCTGTGCATCATTTAGAATATGGCTGCCATAATAAATGACGTGCAGAAGTTTACCATGCCTTTGTCCCAATACTGCACGAATGGCATGGTCACTGGCATCACACATTAGTTCAAATGGTAATGTCCAGTCTGGTGCAGAGATGACTGGTGCTGTGACCAGCTTAGCTTTCAGAGTCTCAAACGCCTGCAGACACTCATTATCAAAAATAAATGGGGTGTCAGCAGCTAGCAGATTACTCAGAGATTTGGCAATTTTTGAAAAATCCTTTATAAACCTTCTGTAGAATCCTGCATGCCCCAGAAAGCTTCTGATTGCCTTAACATTGGTAGGTGGTGGTAATTTTTCAATTACTTCAACTTTAGCTTGATCCACCTCTATTCCTTTGTTTGAAATTTTATGCCCAAGGACAATTCCTGCAGTCACCATAAAGTGACATTTTTCCCAGTTTAAAACTAGGTTGGTCTCTTGGCATCTTTTCAGAACAAGTGCTAGATGGTTAAGGTAGGAGCTGAATGAGTCTCCAAATACTGAAAACTCATCCATGAAGACTTCCAGAAATTTCTCTACCATATCTGAGAAGATAGAGAGCATGCACCTCTGAAAGGTTGCAGGTGCATTGCACAGACCAAAAGGCATCCTTCTGTAGGCAAATACTCCAGAAGGACATGTAAATGCTGTTTTCTCTTGGTCCTGAGGATCTACTGCAATTTGGTTGTAACCTGAGTAGCCGTCCAAAAAGCAGTAGTATTCATGACCTGCTAGTCTCGCTCGCATCTGGTCTATGAATGGTAAAGGAAAATGATCCTTTCTGGTGACTGTATTGAGCCTTCTGTAGTCAATACACATGCGCCACCCTGTAACTGTTCTTGTAGGAACTAGTTCATTCTTTTCATTATGAACCACTGTCATGCCTCCTTCTTAGGGACAACGTGGACAGGGCTCACCCAGGGGCTATCAGAAATAGGATAAATAATCCGAGCCTCTAGTAACTTAGTAACCTCTTTCTGCACCACCTCCTTCATGGCTGGACTTACCGCCTTTGTGGTTGAACCACTGGCTTAGCATCATCCTCCAATAGGATCTTGTGCATGCATCTTGCTGGGCTAATGCCCTTAAGATCACTTATGGACCACCCAAGAGCTGTCTTGTGTGTCCTTAGCACTTGAATTAGTGCTTCCTCTTCCTGTGGATTTAGAGCAGAGCTCATGATCACTGGAAAAGTGTCACCTTCTCCCAGAAATGCATATTTCAGGGATGGTGGTAGTGGATTGAGCTCGGGTTTAGGAGGCTTATCTTTTTCCTGAGGAATTTTCAGAATTTCTTTTATTTCCTTTAGTTCCTCCAGATCAGGCTGAACATCTTTAAAGATGTCATCTAGCTCTAATTCAAGACTTTCAGTCATATTGACCTCCTCCACCAAAGAGTCAATAATATCAGTGCTCATGCAGTCATTTGATGTGTCTGGATGCTGCATAGCTTTGACAACATTCAACTTGAACTCATCCTCATTGATTCTCAGGGTTAATTCCCCTTTTTGGACATCAATGAGGGTCCGTCCAGTTGCTAGGAAAGGTCTTCCTAGAATGAGAGTCGCACTCTTGTGCTCCTCCATTTCCAGCACTACAAAGTCAGTGGGAAAGGCAAATGGCCCAACCTTGACAATCATGTCCTCAATTATGCCTGACGGGTATTTAATGGAGCCATCAGCAAGTTGGAGACATATCCTGGTTGGTTTGACTTCTTCAGTCAAGCCAAGCTTTCTGATAGTGGATGCAGGTATTAGGTTGATACTTGCCCCAAGATCACATAGAGCTTTCTTGGTACAAGTTCCCTCTAATGTGCATGGTATCATAAAGCTTCCAGGATCTTTAAGCTTCTCTGGTAAGCTCTTTAATATGACTGCACTGCATTCTTCAGTGAGAAAAACTTTTTCAGTTTCTCTCCAATCCTTCTTATGACTTAAGATCTCTTTCGTGAACTTAGCATAAGAAGGTATTTGCTCAAGTGCCTCTACAAACAGAATCTTTATTTCAAGAGTCCTGAGATAGTCTGCAAAGCGGACAAATTGCTTATTCTGTTCCGCTTGGCGGAGTTTCTAAGGATAAGGCATCTTGGCTTTATATTCTTCAACCTTAGTTGCTGCAGGTTTATTTCCTACAGAAGTGGTTGGAGAGGCCTGCTTAAGGGGGTTGTTATCAGCACTTGCAAGTGTCTGACCCCTTTGTGGCGTTTGAACGCCAGGATTGGGTGCTTTTTGGGCGTTTAACGCCAGATTGCAACCCTTTTCTGGTGTTTGAACGCCAGAAGTGGCTACCCATTGGGCGTTTAACGCCACTTTCTTACCCTTTTCTGGCGTTTGAACGCCAAAATCATTCCTCTCTGGGCTCTTACTGTCCTCAGAGGGATTTTGGGTAGTTGGTTGGTCATCCTCTGTCAGTTGTTCCTTTCTTAGCTTTCTGCTGCTTTGAGTTGATACATTCAATGTCTTCCCACTCCTCAGTTGAACTGCTTGGCATTCTTCTGTTATCTGTTTAGATAGCTACTGTTTTGCCTGATTCAACTGTGATTCTATGTTCTTGTTAGCAATTTTAGTTTCTTGGAGCATCTCTTTAAATTCTGCTAACTGTTTTGTCATCAGGTATAATTGCTGATTAAGGTCAACCATCTGTTCTTGAGGATTAGGATCAGTGGCTACTGCCATAACTTCTTCTTTTGTAGAGAACTCATTGCTAGAGTACAAATATTGATTTCTAGCAACAGTATCTATAAGCTCTTGAGCCTCTTCAATCATCTTCCTCATATGTATAGATCCACCAGCTGAGTGGTCTAAAGACATCTGAGCTTTTTCTGTAAGCTCATAGTAGAAGACGTCCAGCTGTACCCACTCTGAAAACATTTCAGAGGGGCATTTTCTTATCATACCTCTATACCTCTCCCAGGCATTATAAAGGGATTCATTATCCTCTTGTTTAAAGCCTTGGATGTCCAGCCTTAGCTGTGTCATCCTTTTTGGAGGGTAAAATTGATTCAGGAATTTGTCTGATAACTGTTTCCATGTCTTTATGCTTGCTGTAGGTTGGTTATTCAACCACCTCTTAGCTTGATCTTTTACAGCAAATGGAAACAGTAATAGTCTGTAGACATCCTGATCCACCTCTTTATCATGTACTGTGTCAGCAATTTGTAAGAATTGTGCCAGAAACTCAATAGGTTCTTCCTGTGGAAGACCGGAATACTGGCAATTTTGCTGCACCATGATAATGAGTTGAGGATTTAGCTCAAAGCTGCTTGCTTTGATGGGAGGTATACAGATGTTACTCCCATTTGCAGCTGTAATGGGGTTAGCATATGACCCCAGAGTCCTTCTGGACTGTTCAATTCCACTTAGGTCCATGATGGAGAAAGGGAATATGATATGAATTCACAAGTAAAGAAAAGGAAAACAAAAGGAAAACAAAAGGAAAACAAAATAAATTTTCGAAAAATAAAAGAAAATAAGATCAAAGCTAATTGAAAACTAAATCAATTAGTCAATTAAAAAGATTTTGGAATTAGCAATTGAAAAGATATGATTGAAAATTATTTTGAAAAAGATTTGATTTTTTTGAAATGAGGAGAGAGAAAAACAACAAAATGACACCAAACATAGAATTTTTAAAAAAATCAACACAAATTTTCAAAAACCTAAAGGAAAACACAAAGGAGACACCAAACTTAGAATTTTTAAAGATCAAAAAGGGACTAAGGACATGCAAATTCGAAAATTAAAAGAAAAACAAAAGCATGCAATTGACACCAAACTTAAAATATGAAACTACACTCAAATAAAAGACTCTAAACCAACAAAAATAAAACAGTCCTAATCTAAGCAACAAGATAAACCGTCAGTTGTCCAAACTCGAACAATCCCCGGCAACGGCGCCAAAAACTTGGTGCACGAAATTGCAATCACACTTTTGCAATTCCGCACAACTAACCAGCAAGTGCACTGGGTCGTCCAAGTAATACCTTACGTGAGTAAGGGTCGATCCCACAGAGATTGTCGGCTTGAAGCAAGCTATGGTTATCTTGTAACTCTTAGTCAGGATATCAATAATTATCAGGGTTGATTGTAAAAAGCAAAAGAACATGAAATAAGTACTTGTTTTGTAGTAATGGGGAACAGGTTGAGGTTTTGGAGATGCTCTATCTTCTGAACCTCTGCTTTCCTACTGTCTTCTTCTTTAAGCACGCAAGGCTCCTTCCATGGCAAGCTGTATTTAGGGTTTCACTGTTGTCAATGGCTACCTCCCATCCTCTCAGTGAAAATGTTCAACGCACTCTGTCACAGCACGGCTAATCATCTGTCGGTTCTCAATCGGGTTGGAATAGAATCCAGTGATTCTTTTGCGTCTGTCACTAACGCCCAGCCCTCAGGAGTTTGAAGCTCGTCACAGTCATTCAATCCTTGAATCCTACTCAGAATACCACAGACAAGGTTTAGACCTTCCGGATTCTCTTGAATGCCGCCATCAATTCTAGCTTATACCACGAAGATTCTGATTAAGGAATCCAAGAGATATCTACTCAATCTAAGGTAGAACAGAGGTGGTTGTCAAGCACACGTTCATAGTTGAGAATGATGATGAGTGTCACGGATCATCACATTCATCAGGTTTAGGAACAAGTGATATCTTAGAATGGAAGCAAGCATGATTGAATGAAAAACAGTAGTAATTGCATTAATCCATCAAGACACAGCAGAGCTCCTCACCCCCAACCATGGGGTTTAGAGACTCATGCCGTAGAAGATACAATGAGAAACGTGTAAAGTGTCATGAGGTACAGATACAATGTCAAAAGATCCTATTAATAGTGAACTAGTAACCTAGGGTATACAGAAATGAGTAAATGACGTAAAAATCCACTTCCGGGGTCCACTTGGTGTGTGCTTGGGCTGAGCATTGAAGCTTTTATATGTAGAGACTTTTTCTGGAGTTAAACGCCAGCTTTTATGCCAGTTTGGGCGTTTAACTCCAATTCTTATGCCAGTTCCGGCGTTAAACGCCGGGAATTCTGAAGCTGATTTGCAACGCCGGTTTGGGCCATCAAATCTCGGGCAAAGAATAGACTATTATACATTGCTGGAAAGCCCAGGATGTCTACTTTCCAACGCCGTTGAGAGCGCGCCAATTGGGCTTCTGTAGCTCCAGAAAATCCACTTTGAGTGCAGGGAGGTCAGAATCCAACAGCATCTGCAGTCCTTTTCAGCCTCTGAATCAGATTTTTGCTCAGGACCCTCAATTTCAGCCAGAAAATACCTGAAATCTCAGAAAAACACACAAACTCATAGTAAAGTCCAGAAAAGTGAATTTTAACTAAAAACTAATAGAAATATAATAAAAACTAACTAAAACATACTAAAAACATACTAACAACAATGCCAAAAAGCGTATAAATTATCCGCTCATCAAATACCAAGAAGAACACTCAAGAACAAATTCAAAAATTTAAAGAAAATAAAGAACACACAAAGGACAACAAACTTAAGAACTGACACTAGACTCAAACAAAAGACAAAGAAAAGATGGATTTTGAAAAAGTTTTTGAAAAAAGAAAACAAAAGACACGAAACAAAATAGTAAAAAAAGTACCTAATCTAAGAAATAAGATAGTCCGATAGTTTATCAAACTCGAACATTCCCCGGCAGCGGCGCCAAAAACTTGGTGCCTGAATTTGACTCCGCAATATTCGCACAAATAAACCGGCAGGTGTAATGGGTCGTCCAAGTAATACCTCAGGTGAGTGAGAGTTGATCCCATGGAGATTGTTGGTTTGAACAAGCAATGGCTATCTTGTAGATCTTAGTCAGGCAGATAGAAAATATAGTTGTTGTGAAAAGCGCATAAAAACAGAATAAAGATAGAATTACTTAATTGGTGTGAATTCAGTGATAAGAGAACGGTTGAGGATTCAGAGATGTTTCCTCCTTCTGGATCAACTTTCTCAACTTCTGATGATTCATTCCATGACAAGTTGTAAGTGACTAACGGCAGGTCAGTGGTCATTAATCTCCTTTGCTTCAAATCAAACGCTAGGTTAGTGGTCATCCAATCTGAACGGGGATGAAGCTCTAGTAGTCTATTCCCTTGGTGATCCTACTCAAAGCGCCACAGACAAGGTCAAATCTTTCGGATTAGAGAACACTTCTCTATTGATTCTAGCCTATACCACAAAGTCCCTAATCGCCCCATACCTTGATAAACACAGTTAGATCTTGTATTGTGATTATATGGATTGTCTTAAGTTAGGTGGGAAAAGTTTATGTTAATTAAGGATTCAGATTTTAGTCCACTTGGCCAAATACAATCCCACCTTGACCCTAACCCAATTACAACCCTTAAAAGACCTCTTGATATGTGTATTGGTGCATTAAATTTTTGTTGATTGTTAGATGAAGAGCAAGCCTTAGAAAGTGAGATTAGTAGAGAATTGAGAGAATCGAACCTTAAACACTTGAGTGATTAGAGTGTATACACTTCCGGTGAGGGTTCGATACTCGATTCTTTGTTCCCGGCTTTCATGAGCTATTTTCTTCTTGCAAGTTATTTGTACTTCACTTTTATTATTTGAATTATTGAAATCCAGTTCATATTTGTTCTTGAAAGATTTATTTACTTTTTCACCAAGTAGGTAGAATCATTTTAGCATGTAATTGCATTCACATTCATAGGTTGCATTGCATGAGTCTTGCTTTTCCTTACTCATTTAATTTTATCTCCTTAAGCTAAGCATGAGGACATGCTAATATTTAAGTGTGGGGAGGTTGAAAAACCATTATTTTATGATTCATATTGTGTTTAATTGAGTGGTTTTTATCAAGTCTTTACCCACTTATTCATATGATTAGCATGTAATTGCAATTCCTTCCTAAATTGTTCTATGATTGAAATCTTGCTTCCTAGAGTCTTTAATTTGTGTATATTAATCATCTCTTATTACCATTCAATGCCTCGATATGTGTGTTAAGTGTTTCAGGCTTCATAGGGCAAGAATGGCTTAGAGAATAGAGAGGAAGCTTGCAAAAAAAGGGAAGGAGCACAAGAAATAAAGGAGACAACCAGCGGACAGCGACGCGCACGCATGGCTGGCGCGTGTGCGCGAATTGGACAAAATCACAGTGACGCGTACGTGTGCCTGATGCGTACGCGTGGATTGGAGTTCGCGCAAACGACGCGAGCGCGTGCCTGACGCGCACGCGTGGCAAGGAAAATGCTGAATGACGAGTACGCATGACTGACACGTACACGTGACCTGCGCGATCTGCATAAATTTTAGAATACGCTGGAGACAGCTTTGGGCCACATTTTGACCCAGAGTTTGGCCCAAAAACACAGATTAAAGTCAGGGAACATGAAGAGACTCAAGATACATTTCATACAACATTCATAATTCACTTTTCATAATTTAGATGTAGTTTTTAGAGAGAGAGGTTCTCTCCTCTCTCTTCTCTCTTAGGATTAGGATTCCTCTTAAAGGATTTAGGAATATTTTCATCTTCGTCATCACAGGTTCAATGTTCTTTTATTTATTTTTTCTTTTATTTGTTTATGAACTTTTCATGTTAGGATTTTCTTAATTAATATAATTTGAGGTATTTCAGACTCATGATTACTTTCTTCTATTTATTATATAAATAATTTAGATTTTTCTCTTTTGGCTTTGGTTGATTAATTGGTAACTCTTGAGTTGTCAAACTCATCGTGATTGATAATTACTATCTTTGCTAATTAATTTAGATTCCTATAACTCTAGTCTTTCCTCAGGAGTTGACTAGGACTTTAGGTATTAAATTGATTTGTCCACTTAACTTACCTTCATAGTTAGAGGTTGACTTAGTGGGAGTAAAAATATAATTCTCATTACCATTGATAAGGATAACTAGGATAGGACTTCCAGTTTTCATATCTTTCCAAGAGTTTTATTAGCTATTGATTTATTAATTCCTGCAATCTATTTTCTTTTATTCAAACCCTTTTAAAAAACCCAAAAACATTGTTTTCCATAACCAATAATAAAACACACCTCCCTGCAATTCCTTGAGAAGACGACTCGAGGTTTAAATACTTCTGTTATCAATTTCAAAAGGGTTTGTTACTTGTGACAACCAAAATGTTTGTAAGGAAGGAATTCTTGTCGGTCTAGAAGCTATACTTACAACGAAAATTTATTTGTGAAAATTCTAGATCGCGTGAGAGTTTCGTTCTTCAAGATGGCGCCGTTGCCGGGGAATTGCAAACGTGTGCCTTATTATTGGTTATTGTAAATATTTTTCAAAAAAAAATTATAAATAAATAAATAAATAATTTTTTTACAGATTTTTATTTTAAAATTTTTTATCCTATCTTATTTTTTTTTTCAAAAATCATATCTTTTTCAAAATCTTATCTTATCTTTTTTTTTTTCAAAAATCATATCTTTTTCAAAATATTTTCTTTTTATTAGTTTTTGTTTTTATTTTCTCTTACTAGTATGAACTCTCACCCCTTTGGCTATGAGTCTGGTTACAATTATGTTGCAGGAAGAGAAAATTACAATGAAAACATGCATCAAGGTTGGAACAATCAAAGATGGGAGGAGCCACAAGGATTTGATCAACCCTCATGGCAACAACCACCTCCAATGGACTATCAACAACTATTCTGTGATGCATACCAAGATGACGGCTATGATGAGCACTCTTTTGATTATCAACAACCACCACCATATGCCTATGAACCCCCTCCTCAACATAACCTTAGACCACCATACTCACAAGCCCCTTACCACCACTCACCCCCATATGACCCTAATCCTTACCCATCACACCAACCACCATATGAACCACACTCAGAACCACCACCTCAATATTCACCATCTCCATACCGTTATCAAAAAGAACCACCTCTGTATTATGAACCTGTTTTCCAAAAAAATGAACCCTCCTATCCACCCCAAACCTCCATGGAGAGCACACTTACCTCTCTCATTGGTCTCACCTCTACACTCCAAAATCTTATATCCCGCATGGACCAACCATCCACCTCTAATGTTCAACCCTCAAGCTTCAGTGCACTTCCATCTAAACCATAGAATGAGCTTCTATCCCATCACCACCATCCAGGGAAGAGCACCCACATCCATGAATCCAAGAGTGACATGATCCCAATGCTGCTATTGACATGGAACAAGAGAAAAGGGATTATCCTCGTGAATCCATACTTCATAAGGAGCTAGAGGAGGCACTAAAGGTGAAGGTAGAAGAGACCTTTGCAGATGAAGGAGTAGTTGAAGGGAGTTGTCATAGAAAAGGAACCATTAAGGAGGAGTACAATTTTATACTTAAATAACTAGATCAAGCGATAAATCGATTACCTTCCCGACGTTCAGACATTCAAGGAACCCCCATGGTTTCATGTGGAGAATCTACTGAAGAACGTGGCATGATGGAGAAGTTAGAAACTCTGGTGGACAGTGGGCAACACGATTTTGTATTAGAACAATTGGAAGAAGCTACACCTGCCATTGAAGAGGAGGAAGTGGTTGAAGACTTAGGAGATGCTAACCCTCTATAGGAAAGTCAAGTTATAGAGCCTCTTTCGAAGACGTTTGAAACTGACGTTGAGAAGGGTGTACAACCTCCAAGGCATCTCATGATTGAAGACTTTGAAAGGGATGATCAAGAGATGGATTCGATCATCGATGAATTCTTATCTACATTTGAATCCTCTCTCATTGGACTTGACATGAAGACAAAAGAAGAGGAAGCACAACCTCCCATGCCCTTGGTGAGCAATAAAGAAGAGATTGAATTGGAAGAAATCTACCAAGAGGAAAAGGTTGATATTGAAGAAGATTGCAAAGAGGCGGAAGTTGTCAAAGAAGAGGACAAGGGAGTGGAGCTTGCAAGATCCTTAGAAACACCTCTCCCAAGCCATTACCATCCAATACAACATTCAAGTGGGTAAAATTCTCCCCCTTAACCTTTACTTTCCCACTTGAATATGGGCTTCTAGAGATAGATGGTCAACTTAGAGCTCTTTGTGGCATCAAGAGCAAGAAGAAGATGGTTAGTGGTTGGAGTTATCCAGCAAGGTTCAACATGGTTGTATGCTCCAAGTTGAAATGCAAGGTTTAGTGTGAAGCTCAAATGAATGGGTCTTGGAAGTTATTTGGAAGCTGTAGTGAGAATTTCAATTGCGTGCCACCCGGAGAGAATCATGTTGATCTACACAAAGACGGGTGCAAAAGCAAGGTTTGGGACCTCATAATTCATTCCAACAATCAACACTCGTGGGGCCTTGTCACTTGCTTTAACTTGCTTGAAGGCTTTCTGCGCCTAGTTTGGGATCCCAGAGGCTATTGGAAGTACAAACATTGGTGGGGATTCCTAGATCAGTACAAGCATATGGCACCATAACAGGGAACTCACCAAATGTCCAACTTAATGACTTTAACTAAAAGTTCTAGGTGGGAGACAACCCACCATGGTATGATCGTTCCTTTTCCAAATATAATTTTATTTAGTTTTATTTGTTTTTGAGTTTTATTTTATTTCATTGAACCTGGAACTATTCATAACATCTGCATTAGCATCTGCATACTACATTTTGAATTTTGCATAAAAAGAAATTGAACAGAAAGTTGCGTGGGAACTGTGCAGAAAGTGTGCCAATCGCACAAGCATAACCACGCGTACGTGTCCCCCACGCGTACGCGTCATTTGAGATTTTGGCCCGTCAGGCGTACACGTTAATGACGCACACGCGTGGCCCTGAAAAATCGATGTAAAAGGTGTTTCGGCCGAAAGTTAGGATGGCTTGGTGCTGGCACTGTGCCCAAAGCACAAATCGCATCACGCGAATGCGTCGTGAACGCGTGCGCGTTGATAGGAAAAATTGTGATTTCCACTTTATTTAACTCGAACAATTCTTAGTAATGGCTCCAAAGACTTGGTGCACACTACTATGGTTCACTCACATTCTTCACAACTTCGCACAACTAACTAGCAAGTGCATTGGGTCGTCCAAGTAATAAACCTTACGTGAGTAAGGGTCGATCCCACGGAGATTGTTGGTATGAAGCAAGCTATGGTCTTCTTGTAAATCTTAGTTAGGCGGATTCAAAAGGTTATAAAGGTTTCGAAAATAATAATAAATAAAGCATAAAGTAAAGATAGAGATACTTATGTAATTCATTGATGAGACAATCAGATAAGTGTATGGAGATGCTTGTCCCTTCTGAATCTCTACTTTCCTATTGCTTCCATCCAATCCTTCATACTCCTTTCCATGGCAAGCTGTATGTAGGGCATCACCATTATCAATGGCTACTTCCCATCCACTCAATGAAAATGGTCCAAATGCTCTTGTCACAGCACGGCTAATCATTTGTCGGTTCTCGATCATGTCGGAATAGAATCCATTGATTCTTTTGCGTCTGTCACTACGCCCAACAATTGCGAGTTTGAAGCTCGTCACAGTTATTCAATCCCTGAATACTACTCAGAATACCACAGACAAGGTTTAGACTTTAAGGATTCTCAAGAATGGCCACCAATAATTCTAGCTTATACCACAAAGATTCTGATTAAGGAATCCAAGAGATACGCCCTCGTTCTAAGGTAGAACGGAAGTGGTTGTCAGTCACACGTTCATAGGTGAGAATGATGATGAGTGTCACGGATCATCACATTCATCATGTTGAAGTGCAGCAAATATCTTAGAATAAGAATAAGCATGAATAGAATAGAAAATAGTAGTAATTGTATTAATACTCGAGGAACAGCAGAACTCCTCACCCTTAATCTATGGTTTGTAGAAACTCCACCGTTGAAAATACATAAGTGATGGTCCAGGCATGGTCGAGTGGCCAGCCCCCATGAATGATCAAAAGACCGAATGGTCAAAAGACTAGACTTGGAAAAAGACACCTAGTACAATAGTAAAAAGTTCTATTTATGCTAGACTAGCTACTAGGGTTTACAGAAATAAGTCTAAGTGCAGAAATCCACTTCCGGGGCCCACTTTGGTGTGTGCTTGGGCTGAGCTTGAGCTTTACACGTGCAGAGGCTTTTCTTGGAGTTAAACGCCAAGTTGTAATGTGTTTTTGGCGTTTAACTCTGGTTTGTGACGTGTTTCTGACGTTCTACTCTAGAATGTAGTATAGAACTGGCGTTAAATGCCAGTTTGCGTCATCTAAACTCGAATAAAGTATGAATTATTATATATTGCTGGAAAGCTCTGGATGTCTAACCTTCAACGCCGTTGAGAGCATGCCATTTGGAGTTCTGTAGCTCTAGAAAATCCATTTCGAGTGCAGGGAGGTCAGAATCCAACAACATCAGTAGTCCTTTTTCAGCCTGAATCAGATTTTTGCTCAGGTCCCTCAATTTCAGCCAGAAAATACCTAAAATCACAGAAAAACATAAAAATTCATATTAAAGTCCAGAAATATTAATTTTGCATAAAAACTAATGAAAACGTCCCTAAAAGTAGCTAGATTTTACTAAAAACTACCTAAAAATAATGCCAAAAAGTGCATAAATTATCCGCTCATCACAGCACCAAACTTAAATTGTTGCTTGTCCCAAGCAACTGAAAATCAAATAGGATAAAAAGAAGAGAATATACTATAAAAATCAAAATATTCATGAATATTAGTTCTAACTAGATGAGCGGGACTTGTAGCTTTTTGCTTCTAAACAGTTTTGGCATCTCACTTTATCCTTTGAAGTTTAGAATGATTGGCATCTATAGGAACTCCAAGTTCATATAGTGTTATTGATTCCCCTAGTTAAGTATGTTGATTCTTGAACACAACTACTTTTATGAGTCTTGGCCGTGGCCCTAAGTACTTTGTTTTCCAGTATTACCACCGGATACATAAATGCCACAGACACAAGACTGGGTGAACGTTTTCAGATTGTGACTCAGCTTTGCTAAAGTCCCCAGTTAGAGGTGTCCAGAGCTCTTAAGCACACTCTTTTTGCTTTGGATCATGACTTTTACCACTCAGTCTCAAGCTTTTCACTTGGACCTGCATGCCACAAGCACATGGTTAGGGACAACTTAATTTAGCCGCTTAGGCCTGGATTTTATTTCCTTGGGCCCTCCTATCCATTGATGCTCAAAGTGTTGGATCCTTTTTACCCTTGCCTTTTGGTTTTAAGGGCTATTGGCTTTTTCTGCTTGCTTTTTCTTTTTCTTTTATATTAATTTTTTCGCCACTTTTTTTGTTCGCAAGCTTTGTTATTCACTGCTTTTTCTTGCTTCAAGAATCAATTTTATGATTTTTAAGATTATCAATAATATTTCTCTTTTTCATCATTCTTTCAAGAGCCAACAATTTTAACATTCATAAACAACAAAATAAAAAGTATGCATTGTTCAAGCATTCATTCAGAAAACAAAAAGTATTGTCACCACATCAATATAATAAACTAATTTCAAGGATGAATTCGAAACTCATGTACTTCTTGTTCTTTTGTATTAAAAACATTTTTCATTTAAGAAAGGTGAAGGATTCATGGAATTATTCATAGCTACTAAATATTAATGATCATGTAGTAAAGACTCAAAACATAGACAAACATAAAGCATAAAATCGAAAAACAGATAGATAAGAACAAGGAAGTTAAGGAATGAGTCCACCTTAGTGATCGTGGCGCCTCCTTCTTGAAGAACCAAAGGTGCTTTTGAGCTCCTCTATGTCTCTTCCTTGCCTCTATTGCTTGATCCCTAGTGATTTTGGTGCTCTTATCCTTAGTTGCTCCCAATAATCGTGTGGAGGAAAATGTATCCCCTGAGGTATCTCAGGGATTTCTTGATGATGAGCTTCCTCATGTGTCTCTTGAGATCCATGAATGGGCTCTCTTGATGTGCAGTCAAATGCTCTACTACTGAGTTTTGGACCCTTGAGATGAATCTCTCCATCTCCCATGACTCGGAGGTGGAAGCTTTTGTCTTCCCTTTCCTCTTTCTAGAGGTTTCTCCGGCCTTAGGTGCCATTAATGGTTATGAAAAAAAAAGCTATGCTTTTACCACACCAAACTTAGAATGTTGCTCGTCCTCGAGCAAAAGAAGAGAAAAAATAGAACAAAAAGAAGAAGATATAGAAGAGAGGGAGAGATGTGTGGGTTCGGTCATGGGGGATAAGAGAGGGTTATGTTGTGTGAAAATGAAGAAAGATGGAAGGGTTTATATAGTGGAGGGAGAGGGAATGGGGTTCGGTCATTTAGGGTGGGATTGGGTGGGAAAGAGATTTTGAATTTGAAGGTAGGTAGGGTTTGTGGGGAAGAGTGGATGGATGTGATTGGTGAAGGAGAGAGAAGGTGAGTTGAGGTAGGTGGGGATCCTGTGGGATCCACAGATCCTGAGGTGTCAAGGATGAATCATCCCTGCACCAATTAGGCATGTAAAATGCCCTCTGCCTGCAATCATGGCATTTAACTCCAGACTGAAGCTTGTTTCTAGCGTTAAACGCCCAAATGTAGCATGTTTCTGGCGTTTAACACCAGCCTGATGCTTGTTGCTGGTGTTAAACGCCAGCTTTCTTAGAGTGCAATCCTGGCATTTAAACGCCAGATTGCTGCTTGTTTCTGGCATTTAACGCCAGATTCATTCTCTGTTCTGGCGTTGAAAGCCAGCCAGATGCTCTTTACTGGCATTTAAATGCCAGTAAGCTCTTCCTCCAGGGTGTGCTGTTTCTTCTGCTATTTTTGATTCTGTTTTTTTTAGTAATTGTTTTGTGACTCCACTTGATCATGAACCTAATAAAACATAAAAGAACAATAAAAATATAGATAAATAAAAATTGGGTTGCCTCCCAATAAGCACTTCTTTAATGTTAATAGCTTGACAGTGAGCTCTCATGGAGCCTCACAAATCATCAGAGCATTATTGGGACCTCCCAACACCAAACTTAGAATTTGAATGTGGGGGTTCAACACAAACTTAGAGTTTGGTTGTGGCCTCCCAACACCAAACTTAGAGTTTGATTGTGGGGGCTTTGTTTGACTCTGTATTGAGAGAAGCTTATCGTGCCTCTTTTTTATGTTTACAGAGGGATACCCTTGGGCCTTAAACACAAGGTAGTCCCCATTCAATTGAAGGACTAATTCTCCTCTTTTAACATCAATCACAGCTCCTGCTGTGGCTAGGAAGGGTCTTCCAAGGATGATGCATTCATCCTCTTCCTTCCTAGTGTCTAAGATTATGAAATTAGCAGGGATGTAAAGGCCTTTAACTTTCACTAACACGTCCTCTACCATTCCATAAGCTTGTCTTATTGACTTGTTTGCCATCTCTAATAAGAAAGTGGCAGTTTGTACCTCAAATATTCCCAGTTTCTCCATTACAGAGAGTGGCATAAGATTTATACCTGACCCTAGATCACACAGAGCCTTCTCAAAGGTCATGGTACCCATGGTACAGGGTATTAAGAATTTACTAGGATCTTGTTTCTTTTAAGGTAAAGTTTGCTAAACCCATCTATCTAGTTCACTAATAAGCAAGGGAGGTGCATCTTCCCAAGTCTCATTACCAAACAACTTGGCATTCAGCTTCATGATAGCTCTTAGATATTGAGCAACTTGCTCTCCAGTTACATCTTCATCCTTTTCAGAGGAGGAATAGTTTTCAGAGCTCATGAATGGCAGAAGGAGGTTTAATGGAATCTCTATGGTCTCTATATGAGCCTCAGATTCCTTTAGGTCCTCAATAGGGAACTCCTTCTTGCCTGAGAGATGTCCCATGAGATCTTCCTTATTGGGATTCATGTCCTCCCCTTCCTCTCTAGGTTCAGCCATTTTGATTATGTCAATGGCCTTGCACTCTCTTTTTGGATTCTCTTTAGTATTTCTTGGGAGAGTACTATGAGGAGTTTCAGTGATTTTCTTACTCAGCTGGCCCACTTGTGCCTCCAAATTTCTAATGGAGAACCTTGTTTCACTCATGAAGCTTAAAGTGGCTTTAGATAGATCAGTGACTATGTTTGCTAAGCTAGAGGAGCTCTGCTCAGAATTCTCTGTCTATTGCTGAGAAGATGATAGAAAAGGCTTGTTATTGCTGAGCCTGTTTCTTCCACCATTATTAAAGCCTTGTTGGGGCTTTTGTTGATCCTTCCATGAGAAATTTGGATGATTTCTCCATGAGGAGTTATAGGTGTTCCCATATAGTTCACCCATGTAATTCACCTCTGCCATTGTAGGGTTCTCAGGATCATAAGCTTCTTCTTCAAAAGATGCCTCTTTTGTACTGTTGGATGCATTTTGCCATCCATTTAGACTTTGAGAAATCATGTTAACTTGCTGAGTCAAAATTTTGTTCTGAGCCAATATGGCATTCAAAGCATCAATTTCAAGAACTCCCTTCCTCTGAGGCGTCCCATTACTCACAGAATTCCTCTCAGAAGTGTACATGAATTGGTTATTTGCAACCATGTCAATGAGTTCTTGAGCTTCTGTAGGCATTTTCTTTAGGTGAATAGATCCACCTGCAGAATGGTCCAGTGATATCTTAGAGAACTAAGATAGACTATAATAGAATATATCCAAAATGGTCCACTCTGAAAGCATGTCAGAAGGACACCTTTTGGTCATCTGCTTGTATCTTTCCCAAGCTTCATAGAGGGATTCACCATCTTTTGTTTGAAGGTCTGAACATCCACTCTAAGCTTGCTCAGCTTTTGAGGAGGAAAGAACTTAGCCAAGAAGGCTGTGACCAGCTTATCCCAAGAGTCCAGGCTATCTTTAGGTTGTGAGTCCAACCATGTTCTAGCTCTGTCTCTTATAGCAAAAGGGAAAAGCATGAGCCTGTAGACTTCAGGATCTACTCCATTAGTCTTAACAGTCTCACAGATCTGCAAGAACTCAGTTAAAGACTGATAGAGATCTTCTGATGGAAGTTTATGAAACTTGCAGCTCTGTTGCATTAGAGCAACTAGTTGAGGCTTCAGCTCAAAATTGTTTGCTCCAATGGCAGGAATTGAGATGCTTCTTCCATCAAACTTGGAAGTAGGTGTAGTATAATCACCAAGCATCCTCCTTGCGCCTCTACCATTGTTATTGGGTTCGGCCATGTCTCTTTCTTTTTCGAGATTCTCTGTAAGGTTTTCTCTGGATTTTTGTGCTTTAGCTTCTCTTAGCTTCTTCTTCAGAGTCCTTTCAGGTTACGGATCTGCTTCAACAAGAAAGTTCATGTCGCTGCTCCTGCTCATATGAAAAAGAAGAGAACAGAGAAAGAAGAGGAATCCTCTATGTCACAGTATAGAGATTCCTTTATGTGAGTAGAAGAATAAGAGAATAAAAGGAGAAAAAGGTAAGAATCCAAACACAGGGGGGAAGAGTGGGTTCGAATTCTTGAGTAGAAGAGAGATGTTAGTAGATAAATAAATAAATAGAAGAAGATGAGAGAGAAAGTTTTCGAAAATTATTTTTGAAAACAGGTTAGTGATTTTTGAAAATTAAGAGAAGAAATAAAATTAAAATTAAAATTTGAAACAATTAGTTAATTAAAAGAATTTTGAAAAAGAGGTAGGCATTTTCGAAAATTAGAAAGAGAAAAGTAGTTAGGTGGTTTTGAAAAGATAAGAAACAAACAGAAAGTCAATTAGTTAGTTGAAAAAGATTTGAAAATCAATTTTGAAAAGATAAAAAGTTAGAAAATATTTTGAAATTGATTTTGAAAAAGCTATGATTTAAAACGATATTTTAAAAAGATATGATTGAAAAAGATATTTTGAAAAAGATATTTTGAAAAAGATTTGAATTTTAAAGTTAAAATTAATTACTTGACTAACAAGAAACTAAAAGATATGATTCTAGAATTTAAAGATTGAACCTTGCTTAATAAGAAAGTAACAAACTTTAAATTTTTAAATCAATCACATTAATTGTTAGTAAATTTTTGGAAATTTTGAAATAAAGATAAGAAAATGATTTTGGAAATAAATTTTAAAAATTTTTGAAATAATAAAAAATGAAAAAGATTTGATTTTTGAAAAAGATTTTGAAAAGATAAGATTTTTAAATTTGAAATCTCGACTTGACTAACAAGAAACAACTAAAGATTTCGAAAGATATTTTTTTGAGAGAAATAAGGACAAGATATTTTTTTATTTTTGAATTTTTAATGAGAAGAGAGAAAAACACAAATATGACCCAAAACACTTAATGCATGCAAGAACACTATGAATGTCAAGATGAACACCAAGAACTCTTTGAAGATCAAGATGAAGATCAATATTTATTTTTGAAAAATTTTCAAGAAAAGAAAAACATGCAAGACACCAAACTTAGAAATTTTTCATATTTAGACACTATGAATGCAAAAATACATATGAAAAACAACAAAAAACACAAAACAAGAAAATATGAAGATCAAACAAGAAGACTTACCAAGAACAACTTGAAGATCATGAAGAACACCATGCATGAGTTTTTGAAAAAAAAAGCAAAAGTTTTTAAAACATGCAATTGACACCAAACTTAAAAATTGACACTAGACTCAAACAAGAAACACAAAAATATTTTTGGCTTTTATGATTTTAATTTTTTTTTTTGGATTTTTCGAAAATTAATTTTGGAAAAACGAAAATAAATAAAAATTTTGAAAGATTTTTGAAAACTTTTTTGAAAAGAAAATTACCTAATCTAAGCAATAAGATGAACCGTCAGTTGTCCAAACTCGAACAATCCCAGGCAACGACGCCAAAAACTTGATAGGCAAAATTGTGATTTACACTTTTTATAACTCGAACAATTCTTAGTAATGGCTCCAAAGACTTGGTGCACACTACTATGGTTCACTCACATTCTTCACAACTTCGCACAACTAACCAGCAAGTGCACTGGGTCGTCCAAGTAATAAACCCTACGTGAGTAAGGGTCGATCCCACGTAGATTGTTGGTATGAAGCAAGCTATGGTCTTATTGCAAATCTCAGTTAGGCGGATTCAAATGGTTACAAAGGTTTCGAAAATAATAATAAATAAAGCATAAAGTAAAGATAGAGATACTTATGTAATTCATTGATGAGACTTTCAAATAAGTGTATGGAGATGCTTGTCCCTTCTGAATCTCTACTTTCCTACTGCTTTCATCCAATCCTTCATACTCCTTTCCATGGCAAGCTGTATGTAGGGCATCACCGTTGTCAATGGCTACTTCCCATCCTCTCAGTGAAAATGGTCCAAATGCTCTTGTCACAGCACGGCTAATCATCTGTCGGTTCTCGTTCATGTCGGAATAGAATCCATTGATTCTTTTACGTCTGTCACTACGCCCAACAATCACGAGTTTGAAGCTCGTCACAATCATTCAATCCCTGAATTCTACTCGGAATACCACATACAAGGTTTAGACTTTCCGGATTCTCAAGAATGGCCACCAATAATTCTAGCTTATACCACGAAGATTCTGATTAAGGAATCCAAGAGATACGCGCTCGTTCTAAGGTAGAACGAAAGTGGTTGTCAGTCACGCGTTCATAGGTGAGAATGATGATGAGTGTCATGGATCATCACATTCATCATGTTGAAGTGCAGCGAATATCTTAGAATAAGAATAAGCATGAATTGAATAGAAAATAGTAGTAATTGCATTAATACTCGAGGAATAGCAGAGCTCCACATCCTTAATCTATAGTGTGTAGAAACTCCACCATTGAAAATACATAAGTGATGGTCCAGGCATGGCCGAATGGCCAGCCCCCATGAATGATCAAAAGACCGAATGGTCAAAAGACTAGACTTGGAAAAAGACACCTAGTACAATAGTAAAAAGTTCTATTTATATTAGACTAGCTACTAGGGTTTACAGAAATAAGTCTAAGTGCAGAAATCCACTTCCGGGGCCCACTTTGGTGTGTGCTTGGGCTGAGCTTGAGCTTTACACGTGCAGAGACTTCTCTTGGAGTTAAACGCCAAGTTGTAACGTGTTTTTGGCGTTTAACTCTGGTTTGTGACGTGTTTCTGGCGTTTTACTCCAAAATGCAGCATGGAACTAGAGTTGAACACCAGTTTGCATCATCTAAACTCGAATAAAGTATGGATTATTATATATTGCTGGAAAGCTCTGGATGTCTACTTTCTAACGCCATTAAGAGCGCGCCATTTGGAGTTCTGTTGCTCCAGAAAATGTATTTCGAGTGTAGGGAGGTCAGAATCCAATAGCATCAGCAATCCTTTTTCAGCCTGAATCAGATTTTTGCTCAGGTCCCTCAATTTCAGCCAGAAAATACCTGAAACCACAGAAAAACTCACAATCTCATAGTAAAGTCTAGAAATGTGGATTTTTCATAAAAACTACTGAAAACATCCCTAAAAGTAGCTAGATCTTACTAAAAACTACCTAAAAACAATGCCAAAAAGCGTATAAATTATCTGTTCATCACGCGTCACTTTCACAATAAGACCTACCACACATGCGCGTGTGGTGCACGAAATTGCAATCACACTTTGCAATCCCGCACAACTAACCAGCAAGTGCACTGGGTCGTCCAAGTAATACCTTACGTGAGTAAGGGTCGATCCCACGGAGATTGTCGGCTTGAAGCAAGCTATGGTTATCTTGTAATTCTTAGTCAGGATATCAGAAATTATCAGGATTGATTGTGAAAAGTAAAAGAACATGAATTGAGTACTTGTTTTGCAGTGATAGAGAATAGGTTGAGGTTTTGGAGATGCTCCATCTTCTGAATCTCTGCTTTCCTACGGTCTTCTTCTTCAAGCACGCAAGGCTCCTTCCATGGCAAGCTGTATGCAAGGGTTTCACCGTTGTCAGTGGCTACCTCCCATCCTCTCAGTGGAAATGTTCAACGCACCCTGTCACGGCACGGCTATCCATCTGTCGGTTCTCAATCAGGCCGGAATAGAATCCAGTGATTCTTTTGCGTCTGTCACCAACGCCCCGCCTTCAGGAGTTTGAAGCTCGTCACAGTTATTTAATCATTGAATCCTACTCAGAATACCACAGACAAGGTTTAGACCTTCCGGATTCTCTTGAATGCCGCCATCAGTTCTAGCTTATACCACGAAGATTCCGGTTAAAGAATCCAAGAGATATCTACTTAATCTAAGGTAGAACGGAGGTGGTTATCAGGCACACGTTCATAGTTGAGAATGATGATGATTGTCACGGATCATCACATTCATCCGATTTAAGAACAAGTGATATCTTAGAATGGAAGCAAGCATGATTGAATGAAAAACAGTAGTAATTGCATTAATCCATCAAGATACAGCAGAGCTCCTCACCCCCAACCATGGGGTTTAGAGACTCATGCTGTGGAAGGTACACAAAGAAACGTGTAAAGTGTCATGAGGTACAGATACAATGTCAAAAGATCCTATTAATAGTGAACTAGTAGCCTAGGGTATACAGAAATGAGTAAATGACGTAAAAATGCACTTCTGGATCCACTTAGTGTGTGCTTGGGCTGAGCAATGAAGCATTTTTGTGTAGAGACCTTTTCTGGAGTTAAACGCCAGCTTTTATGCCAATTTGGGCGTTTAACTCCAAGTTTTATGCCAGTTCCAGCGTTAAACGCTGGAAATTCTGAGGCTGATTTGCCACGCCGGTTTGGGCCATCAAATCTTGGGCAAAGTATAGACTATTATACATTGCTGGAAAGCCCAAGATGTCTACTTTCCAACGCCGTTAAGAGCGTGCCAATTGGGCTTCTGTAGCTCCATAAAATCTACTTCGAGTGCAGGGAGGTCAGAATCCAACAGCATCTGCAGTCCTTTTCAGTCTCTGAATCAGATTTTTGCTCAGGACCCTCAATTTCAGCCAGAAAATACCTGAAATCACAGAAAAACACACAAACTCATAGTAAAGTCCAGAAAAGTGAATTTTAACTAAAAACTAATAAAAATATACTAAAAACTAACTAGATCATACTAAAAACATACTAAAAACAATGCCAAAAAGCGTATAAATTATCCGCTCATCACAACACCAAACTTAAATTGTTGCTTGTCCCCAAGCAACTGAAAATCAAAATAGGATAAAAAGAAGAGAATATACTATAGACTCCAAAATATCAAGGAAACTTAGCTCCAATTAGATGAGCGGGACTAGTAGCTTTTTGCCTCCGAACAGTTTTGGCATCTCACTCTATCCTTTGAAGTTCAGAATGATTAGCATCTATAGGAACTCAGAACTCAGATAGTGTTATTGATTCTCCTAGTTAAGTATAATGATTCTTGAACATAGCTAGTGTATGAGTCTTGGCTGTGGCCCAAAGCACTCTGTTTTCCAGTATTACCACCGGATACATACATGCCACAGACACATAATTGGGTGAACCTTTTTAGATTGTGGCCCAGCTTTGCTAGAGTCC
Organism: Arachis hypogaea; assembly: GCF_003086295.3. Taxonomy (NCBI): domain Eukaryota; kingdom Viridiplantae; phylum Streptophyta; class Magnoliopsida; order Fabales; family Fabaceae; genus Arachis; species Arachis hypogaea. Next base: position 83,037,514 of record NC_092036.1, on the reverse strand, counting down.
CCAATTAGAGGTGTCCAGGGTTCTTAAGCACACTCTTTTTGCCTTGGATCACAACTTTATTTCTTTCTTTTTCTTTCTCTTTCTTTCTTCTCTCTTTTTTTTTCGAAATTTTTTTTTGTATCCACTGCTTTTTCTTGCTTCAAGAATCAATTAAATGATTTTTTTAGATCCTCAATAACAGTTCTCTTTTTCCTCATCCTTTCAAGAGCCAACAATTTTTTAACATTCTCAAAACAACAAATTCAAGAGACATATGCACTGTTCAGGCATTCATTCAGAAAACAAAAAGTATTGTCACCACATCAAACTAATTCAACTAGTTTCAAGGATAAATTTTGAAATCCTGTACTTCTTGTTCTTTTGTGATTAAAGCATTTTTCATTTAAGAGAGGTGATGGATTCATAGGACATTCATAGCTTTAGGACATGAATTTTAAATTTTATTAATTATGAATTAAGAACAAGACTAAAAAATAGATATAAGATTTAGACTAGAAAATAAAAATAGAAAACAAAAATTTTTAAATAGGCTCCTAATGATAGAGGTTTTCACAGAGTTAGGACTCAACAACCTTGATTTTGAGAAGTGGATGCTCCCTCAACTTGAGATGAGAGCTTTTGGCGTTTCAACTCTTGGAGTTCACGCCCCTGCTCCTCTTGTTCCTTCAGCAATTTGCAGAGCATGCGGTTCTGATTCTGCTGTTCTTCCTTCAGTTGCTCCATAGTTTCTTGTAACTTGATGATAGATGCTTCTAGGCTGGTCTAGTAGTCAATTTTAGGAACTTCAGGGAGGAACTCCTGCACCCTCCTTTTGATAGAGTTGTCTTGCATTTGTCCTTCCATTGACTTCTTGGTGATTGGATGTTCAATGGGTATGAATTCATCTACTCCCATCTTTACCCCAGCCTCTTTACAGAGCAAGGAGATCAAGCTTGGGTAAGCCAATTTGGCTTCAGTGGAATTTTTATTTGCAATTGTGTAGATCTCACAAGAAATCACATGATGAACCTCCACTTCTTTTCCAAGCATAATGCAATGAATCATCACTGCTCTCTTGATAGTGACCTCAGAACGGTTGCTAGTGGGCAATATGGAACGCCCAATAAAGTCTAGCCAACCTCTTGCAATTGGTTTGAGGTCTCCCCTCTTGAGTTGGTTTGGGACACCCTTTGAATTGGTTATCCACTTAGTTCTAGGGAGGCATATGTCCTCTAGAACTTGATCCAACCCTTTATCTGCTCTCACCATTCTCCTATTAAAGGATTCAGGATCATCCTGCAGTTGAGGCAATTTGAAGATTTCTCTTATTTTGTCCAGATGGAAGTACATAACTTTCCCTCTGACCATGGTTCTGTAGGTATGGTAAGCAGTTCCAGTCATTCTCTGCTTATCTGTTAGCCACAGATTTGAGTAGAATTCCTGAACCATATTCCTTCCAACCTTTATCTCAGGATTGGTTAGAACTTCCCATCCTCTGTTTCGAATTTGCTCTTGGATCCCCGGATATTCATCTTCTTTCAGATCACATTTAACTTCCGGGATCACTGACCTCAGACCCATTATTTTGTGATAATGGTCTTCATGTTCTTTGGTTAAGAACTTCTCTTGATTCCAAAGATTCTTTGGATTATTCTCTTTCTTTCCTCTTAAATTGGTTTGTTTTCCCTTAGGAGCCATGATCTTGATGATTCTTGGCTTAGTGATCACGGAAAAGCACACCAAACTTAGAGGTTTGCTTGTCCTCAAGCAAAAGAAAGGAAAGAAGAGAGAGAGAGGAGGAGCAAATTCGAATGGTGTGGGGCAATAAGGGGGCTGAACGTGTATTTATAAAGTGGGGAGGAGAGATTTCGAAAAAAAGAAAAATTTGAAAGGAGATTTGAGAAGATATGGAAAGAATTTGAGAGAAGGGTGAGTTTTTGAACAAGATTTGGGATTGATTTGAGAGATTTGAAGAGTGATTTTAGATTTTTGAAGATTTGAGAGTGAATGATGAAAGGTTGAGATGTATTTATGTAGAAAAGTATGGGTAAGAAAAGGAAAATTTGAAAAAAATTTGATTGGAAATCAAAATCTTGGTTCCCCACCTTTCTGGCGTTAAACGCCCAGAATGGCACCCATTCTGGCGTTTAACGCCCATTTGTTGCCCATTGTGGGCGTTTAACGCCCAGCCAGGTGCCCTGGCTGGCGTTAAACGCCAGAATTCCTTTATCACTGGGCGTTTTTCTAAAACGCCCAGGATGCTGCACACCTGGCGTTAAACGCCCAGAATGGTGCCCATTCTGGCGTTTAACGCCCAAAATGGTACCTTTACTGGCGTTAAACGCCCAGAATGGTGCCCATTCTGGCGTTTAACGCCCAAAATGCCCCTTACTGGCGTTTTTTCGCCAGTAAGCTCTTTTTCTCTGCTTTTTGCGCTGAATCCTTCTGTAACTCTGTGAATTCCTTCATTTTTGATACTTGCCTTTGTAAAAACAAAACATATAACCTGCTAATGACTGGGTTGCCTCCCAGCAAGCGCTTCTTTACTGTCTTTAGCTGGACCTTTACTGAGAATCACTCAAGTCTCAGTTTTGAGCATTCCTGCTCAAAATTGCCTTCAAGATAATGCTTGATTCTCTGTCCATTAACAATGAACTTTTTGTCAGAATCAATATCCTGAAGCTCAACATATCCATATGGTGACACTCCTGTAATCACATACGGACCCCTCCACCGGGATTTGAGTTTTCCTGGAAACAATTTGAGATTAGAGTTGAAGAGCAGGACTTTTTGTCCCGGCTCAAAGACTCTGGATGACAACTTCTTGTCATGCCACTTCTAAATTTTTTCCTTATAAATTTTTTCATTTTCAAAGGCATTGAGTCTGAACTCTTCTAGCTCATTTAGCTGGAGCAATCTTTTTTCACCAGCTAACTGAGCATCCATGTTTAGGAATCTGGTTGCCCAGTAGGCTTTATGTTCCAGTTCCACGGGCAGATGACAGGCCTTCCCATACACCAGTTGGTATGGAGAGGTTCCTATAGGAGTCTTGAATGCTGTTCTGTATGCCCACAGAGCATCATCCAAGCTCTTTGCCCAATCCTTTCTTCGGGCTATCACAGTCCGTTCCAGGATTCTTTTTAGCTCTCTGTTAGAGACTTCAGCTTGCCCATTTGTCTGTGGATGATACGGAGTTGCCACTTTGTGGCTAATTCCATATCTAATCATAGCAGAGTATAGCTGTCTATTGCAGAAATGAGTGCCCCCGTCACTGATTAGTACTCTGGGAACACCAAATCTGCTGAAGATGTGTTTCTGGAGGAATTTCAGCACGGTCTTGGTATCATTAGTGGGTGTAGCAATTGCTTCTACCCACTTAGATACATAGTCCGCTGCCACCAGAATGTAAGTGTTTGAGTATGATGGTGGGAATGGACCCATGAAGTCAATTCCCCATACATCAAACAATTCTATCTCTAATATCCCTTGTTGAGGCATGGCATATCCGTGAGGTAAGTTACCAGCTCTTTGGCAACTGTCACAGTTATGCACAAACTCTCGGGCATCTTTATAGAGAGTAGGCCAGTAGAAGCCACATTGGAGGACTTTAGTGGCTGTTCGCTCACTTCCAAAATGTCCTCCATACTGTGATCCATAGCAGTGCCATAGGATCCTTTGTGCTTCTTCTCTGGGTACACATCTACGGATCATTCCGTCTGCACATCTCTTAAAGAGATATGGTTCATCCCAGAGGTAGTACTTGGCATCTGAAATTAATTTCTTTCTTTGCACTCTGCTGTACTCCTGGGGTATAAACCTCACAGCTTTATAATTTGCAATATCTGCAAACCATGGAGCTTCCTGAATGGCAAAGAGTTGCTCATCTGGGAAGGTCTCAAAGATCTCAGTAGAAGGGAGGGACGCCCCAGCTACTGGTTCTATTCGGGACAGATGATCAGCTACTTGGTTCTCTGTCCCTTTTCTGTCTCTTATTTCTATATCAAACTCTTGCAGAAGCAACACCCATCTGATAAGCCTGGGTTTTGAATCCTGCTTTGTGAGTAAGTATTTAAGAGCAGCATGGTCAGTGTACACAACCACTTTGGACCCCACTAGATAGGATCTAAACTTGTCAATGGCATAGACCACTGCAAGTAACTCTTTTTCTGTGGTTGTGTAATTCTTCTGTGCGTCATTTAGAACACGGCTGGCATAATAAATGACGTGCAGAAGCTTGTTATGCCTCTGTCCCAACACTGCACCAATGGCATGGTCACTGGCATCACATATTAGTTCAAATGGTAATGTCCAATCTGGTGCAGAGATGACTGGTGCTGTGACCAGCTTAGCTTTCAGGGTCTCAAATGCCTGCAGACACTGTGTGTCAAACACAAATGGTGTGTCAGCAGCTAGCAGGTTACTCAAAGGTTTTGCAATTTTCGAAAAATCCTTTATAAACCTTCTGTAGAATCCTGCATGCCCCAGAAAGCTTCTGATTGCCTTAACATTGGCAGGTGGTGGTAATTTTTCAATTACCTCTACCTTTGCCTTATCCACCTCTATTCCCCTGCTTGAAATTTTGTGCCCAAGGACAATTCCTTCAGTCACCATAAAGTGACATTTCTCCCAGTTTAAAACCAGGTTAGTCTCTTGGCACCTTTTCAGGGCAAGTGCTAGGTGGTTAAGACAGGAGCTGAATGAGTCTCCATATACTGAGAAGTCATCCATGAAGACTTCCAGGAATTTCTCCACCATATCAGAGAAGATGGATAACATGCATCTCTGAAAGGTTGCAGGAGCATTACACAGAACCAAAGGCATCCTCCTGTAGGCAAACACGCCAGAAGGGCAAGTAAATGCTGTTTTCTCTTGGTCCTGAGGATCTACTGCAATTTGGTTGTAACCTGAATAGCCATCCAAAAAGCAGTAATAATCATGACCAGCTAGTATTTCTAGCATTTTGTCTATGAATGGTAAAGGAAAATGATCCTTTCTGGTGGCTGTGTTGAGCCTTCTGTAGTCAATACACATACGCCACCCTGTGACTGTTCTTGTAGGAACCAGTTCATTTTTTTCATTATGAACCACTGTCATGCCTCCCTTTTTGGGGACAACTTGGACAGGGCTCACCCAGGGGCTATCAGAAATAGGATAAATAATCCCAGCCTCTAGTAATTTAGTGACATCTTTTTACACCACCTCCTTCATGGCTGGATTTAGCCTCCTCTGTGGTTGGACCACTGGTTTGGCATTATCCTCCAACAGGATGTTGTGCATGCATCTAGCTGGGCTAATGCCCTTAAGATCACTTATTGACCACCCAAGAGCTGTCTTGTGTGTCCTTAGCACTTGAATCAGTGCTTCCTCTTCCTGTGGATTTAAAGTAGAGCTTATAATCACTGGAAAAGTGTCACCCTTTCCCAGAAATGCATACTTCAGGGATGGTGGTAGTGGTTTGAGTTCAGGTTTGGGAGGCTTATCCTCCTCCTGAGGAATTTTCGAAAATTCCTTTGTTTCCACTGATTCTTCTTGATCAGGTTGAGCATCCTTGAAGATGTCCTCAAGCTCTGATTCTAGGCTTTCAGTCATATTGACCTCTTCTACCAGAAAGTCAATAATGTCAGCGCCCATGCAGTCATTTGGTGTGTCTGGATGCTGCATAGCTTTTATAGCATTCAACTTGAACTCATCCTCATTGACTCTCAGGGTTACTTCCCCTTTTTGTACATCAATGAGAGTTCGTCCAGTTGCTAGGAAAGGTCTTCCTAGAATGAGAGTTGCACTCTTGTGCTCCTCCATTTCCAGCACCACAAAGTCAGTTGGAAAGGCGAATGGCCCAACCTTGACAATCATATCCTCTATTATGCCTGATGGATATTTAATGGAGCCATCAGCAAGTTGGAGGCATATCCGGGTTGGTTTGACTTCTCCAGTCAACCCAAGCTTTCTGATAGTGGATGCAGGTATTAGATTGATGCTTGCTCCAAGATCACATAGTGCTGTCTTGGTGCAAGCACCTTCTAATGTGCATGGTATCATAAAGCTTCCTGGATCTTGAAGCTTTTCTGGTAAGCTTTTTAGAATGACTGCACTGCATTCTTCAGTGAGAAACACTTTTTCAGTTTCTCTCCAATCCTTCTTATGACTTAAGATTTCTTTCATGAATTTAGCATAAGAAGGTATTTGCTCAAGTGCCTCTGCAAACGGAATCTTTATTTCAAGAGTCCTTAGATAGTCTGCAAAGCGGGCAAATTGCTTATCCTGTTCCGCTTGGCGGAGTTTTTGAGGATAAGGCATCTTGGCTTTATATTCTTCAACCTTAGTTGCTGCAGGTTTATTCCTTACAGAAGTGGTTGAAGAAGCCTTGTTAGAGGGATTACTGTCAGCACTCTCAGGTGTCTGATCCTCCCTTGGCGTTTGAACGCCAGGATTGGGTGGAAAATGAGCGTTTAACGCCAACTTTTCCCCCTTTTCTGGCGTTTGAACGCCAGAACTGGGCAGGGAATGGGCGTTTAATGCCAGCTTTCCCTCCCTTTCTGGCGTTTGAACGCCAATAACATTCCTCTCTGGGCTCTTACTGTCCTTAGAGGGATTTTGAACAGTGGTTTGGTTATCCCCTGTCAATTGTTCCTTGTTTGGCTTTTTGCTACTTTGAGCAGTGTTATTCAGTGTCTTCCCACTCCTCAGTTGAACTGCTTGACATTCCTCTGTTATCTGTTTAGATATTTGCTGTTTTGCCTGATTCAACTACAGTTCTATGTTCTTGTTAGCAACTTTAGTTTCATGGAGCATTTCTTTAAATTCTACTAACTGTTCTGTCATCAGGAGCAATTGTTGATTAAGCTCAATCATCTGTTCTTGAGGATTAGGATCAGTGACTACTGTCATGACTTCCTCTTTTGGAGAGAACTCATTGCTAGAGTACAAATATTGGTTTCTAGCAACAGTGTCTATAAGCTCTTGAGCCTCTTCAATTGTCTTCCTCATGTGTATAGATCCACCAGCTGAGTGGTCTAAAGACATCTGAGCTTTTTCTGTAAGCCCATAGTAGAAGATGTCTAACTGTACCCACTCTGAAAACATTTCAAAGGGGCATTTTCTTAGCATACCTCTATACCTCTCCCAGGCATTATAAAGGGATTCATTATCCTCTTGTTTAAAGCCTTGGATGTCCAGCCTTAGCTGTGTCATCCTCTTTGGAGGGTAAAAGTGATTCAGGAATATGTCTGATAATTGTTTCCATGTCTTTATGCTTGCTGTAGGTTGGTTATTCAACCACCTTTTAGCTTGATCTTTTACAGCAAATGGAAACAGTAATAGTCTGTAGACATCCTGATCCACCTCTTTATCATGTACTGTGTCAGCAATTTGTAAGAACTGTGCCAGAAACTCAGTAGGTTCTTCCTGTGGAAGACCGGAATACTGGCAATTTTGCTGCACTATGATAATGAGTTGAGGATTTAGCTCAAAGCTGCTTGCTTTGATGGGAGGTGTACAGATGCTACTCCCATATGCAGCTGTAATGGGGTTAGCATGTGACCCCAGAGTCCTTCTGGACTGCTCAATTCCACTTAGGTCCATGATGGAGAAAGGGAGTATGATATGGATTGCAAGTAGATAAAAATATATATTTTATTTTATATATATATATATTTTTTTTTTGAATTAACCGAAAAATAAAATAAAAACAAAAGGAAAATAAAATAAAAAATTCAAAAATTAAAAGAAAATAAGATCAAAGCAAATTGAAGACTGAATCAATTAGTTAATTAAAAAGATTTTGAGATTAGCAATTAGAAAGATATGATTGAAAATTTTTTTTGAAAAAGATTTGATTTTTGAAATGAGGAAAGAGAAAAACAACAAAATGACACCAAACTTAAAATTTTTAGAAAATCAAACACAAATTTTCGAAAATTTTAAAGGAAAAACACAAAGAGGACACCAAACTTAGAATTTTTAAGGATCAAAAAGGGACTAAGGACATGCAAATTCGAAAATTAAAAGAAAAATAAAAGCATGCAATTGACACCAAACTTAAAATATGAAACGAAACTCAACTAAAAGACTCTAAACCAACAAAAATAAAACAGTCCTAATCTAAGCAACAAGATAAGCCGTCAGTTGTCCAAACTCGAACAATCCCCAGCAACGGCGCCAAAAACTTGGTGCACGAAATTGCAATCACACTTTGCAATCCCGCACAACTAACCAGCAAGTGCACTGGGTTGTCCAAATAATACCTTACGTGAGTAAGGGTTGATCCCACGGAGATTGTCGGCTTGAAGCAAGCTATGGTTATCTTGTAATTCTTAGTCAGGATATCAGAAATTATCAGGATTGATTGTGAAAAGTAAAAGAACATGAATTGAGTACTTGTTTTGTAGTGATAGAGAATAGGTTGAGGTTTTGGAGATGCTCCATCTTCTGAATCTCTGCTTTCCTACTGTCTTCTTCTTCAAGCACGCAAGGCTCCTTCCATGGCAAGCTGTATGCAAGGGTTTCACCGTTGTCAGTGGCTACCTCCCATCCTCTCAGTGGAAATGTTCAACGCACCCTGTCACGGCACGGCTATCCATCTGTCGGTTCTCAATCAGGCCGGAATAGAATCCAGTGATTCTTTTGCGTCTGTCACCAACGCCCCGCCTTCAGGAGTTTGAAGCTCGTCACAGTTATTTAATCATTGAATCCTACTCAGAATACCACAGACAAGGTTTAGACCTTCCGGATTCTCTTGAATGCCGCCATCAGTTCTAGCTTATACCACGAAGATTCCGGTTAAAGAATCCAAGAGATATCTACTTAATCTAAGGTAGAACGGAGGTGGTTGCCAGGCACACGTTCATAGTTGAGAATGATGATGATTGTCACGGATCATCACATTCATCCGATTTAAGAACAAGTGATATCTTAGAATGGAAGCAAGCATGATTGAATGAAAAACAGTAGTAATTGCATTAATCCATCAAGACACAGCAGAGCTCCTCACCCCCAACCATGGGGTTTAGAGACTCATGCTGTGGAAGGTACACAAAGAAACGTGTAAAGTGTCATGAGGTACAGATACAATGTCAAAAGATCCTATTAATAGTGAACTAGTAGCCTAGGGTATACAGAAATGAGTAAATGACGTAAAAATCCACTTCTGGATCCACTTAGTGTGTGCTTGGGCTGAGCAATGAAGCATTTTTGTGTAGAGACCTTTTCTGGAGTTAAACGCCAGCTTTTATGCCAGTTTGGGCGTTTAACTCCAAGTTTTATGCCAGTTCCAGCGTTAAACGCTGGAAATTCTGAGGCTGATTTGCCACGCCGGTTTGGGCCATCAAATCTTGGGCAAAGTATGGACTATTATACATTGCTGGAAAGCTCAGGATGTCTACTTTCCAACGCCGTTCAGAGCGCGCCAATTGGGCTTCTGCAGCTCCAGAAAATCCACTTAGAGTGCAGGGAGGTCAGAATCCAACAACATCTGCAGTCCTTTTCAGTCTCTGAATCAGATTTTTGCTCAGGACCCTCAATTTCAGCCAGAAAATACCTGAAATCACAGAAAAACACACAAACTCATAGTAAAGTCCAGAAAAGTGAATTTTAACTAAAAACTAATAAAAATATACTAAAAACTAACTAGATCATACCAAAAACATACTAAAAACAATGCCAAAAATCGTATAAATTATCCGCTCATCAGCGTGCCTGACGCGCACGTGTCGTATGACATGTTGGCATACATCCCAAAATGAATAGAGAGTTGTGCGAGTGCCACGTTGCCCTCGTGCTAGTAGCACAAACACAGTCATGCGTATGCGTGATCGACGCCTACGCGTCGCCCCCCTCAGTGCGCAACCCACGCGTACGCATCGTACGCGCAACACACCCAGAAACCTGTGCAACCTTGTTTTCTTATCTTATCCCGGATCCTAATTTCCTTCTCTCTTCTTTCTTCTTATTTCTTTCCTTTCATCACTCTTTTCTTATTCTTATCATAGTTTCTTCACCTCCCATTCTCCATTACCTCTCTTTCTCACCTTCTTACCAAGGTCCGTTCTTTCTATTTTCTTTTTCTTCTTCTTTTTTTATTTCTTTTTGCATTATTCTAGTTGGTGTTAGAAATCTAAATTGGGTGATTATTTTCCTATAATTGCTTGTGGATTATTAAGGAATTGTTTGACAATTATTATTAATTATTTTTGGATTGCTTGCATGCTTTCAGTTTCAATTCTTTCCTTATCATATTAAACATTCATACTAAGTGTTTGTGAAAAAGCCCCTATGGCATTGTGCATTCTTCATTATTCTATCCTTCTATTCTAATGCCTTTTTTTTTCACAAAACCCTTTCCACATTTTATTCATTAATTATAATTGTTAATACAAACGTGATTGTCGGTTTGTTACAAGTAATAATACATTTTTAATTTTTGATGCTTGATCTATGCTACTCATGCCTTTGCTGACATGCTAATAAATGATAAACCATTATTTTATAAATTATATGTTTAATTGAGTGGTTTATCAAGTCTTCATCCACTTATTCATATAATTTGCATGTATTTACAATTCCTTCCTGAAAATGTTTCATGATTGAAAACTTGCTTCCTAAAGATCTTTTAATTGTATATTTTTATTCCCTTTCATACCATTCGATGCCGTGATCTGTGTGTTAACTGTTTCAGGCTTCATAGGGCAGGAATGGCGTAAGGAATGGAAAGGAAGCTTGCAAAGATGGAAGGAACACAAGGAATTGAAGAGATGACCAGCGAGAAGTGACACGGGCGCATGGCTCACGCGGCCGCACGAAATGGAGGAAATCATAGTGACGCGCTCACATGCCTGACGCGACCGAGTGGATTGGAAGCTGCACAAGTGATGCAAATGCGTGGACGATGCACATGTGTGGCACGGAAAATGCTGAGTGACGCAAACCCGTGGACAACGCGGTCGCGTGACGTGCGTGATCTGCAGAATTACAGAAGTCGCTGGCATAGAATCTGGGCCACGTTTCAACCTAGTTTTCGGTCCAAAAACACAGATTAGAGCCAGGGAACATGCAAAGACAAGGAGAACAACTCATTCCGCATAATTTCTAGTTTTTTAGATCTGATTTTACTCCTCCCCTAGGTTTCTCCTTTTACATCCATAATTGAGATTTGAAGATTTTTGGCTTTGGCTTTTGAGAAGAGTCTACCTCCGGAACTGGTCATTATAGTTTGTTATTTACTTTTCATTTACTCTTCCATATTCTTAATTTGTCCAGAGTTGATATTGGATTATTTTCAGAGTTTATTAATACAAAACTATTTTTACTTTTAATTAATCTCTTTCATTATTATTTATTATGTCTCTTTTTATTTTCCCCATTGATTTTGTGAAGTCTACATTTATGATGATGGAATAGTACCCCAACTTGATTGGGAGTTGATTAAAAGGAGAACCTTGAGTTGGAATACTCAAGAGTTCAATTGTAATTGGTTCATTGTTGGTTGGCTCGTTAGTCACTAACTCTAATCCTTCCCAAGGGAGAGGATTAGGACTTGTGAATAGAAGTTGACTTTTAATTTGACTTTCCTTCTTTCGTTGAGGGTTAACTAAATGAAAACAATGACTAATTATTAATTGATCTTGACAAAATTCCAACAAGGAAAGAACTTCCAATTAATCTTCTCCCGGTCAAGATTTTATTTAAATCATATAAATTCTCTAATTTAATTTTCTATTTATCAAACTCAAAAACCCATTTCAAAAACCTCTGATTGATAAAATAGCACATTTTCCTGCAACTCGTTGGGAGACGACCTGGGACTCATACTCCCAGTATTTTATTTCTAAAATTTGTGACAACTCTTTTCTAAATTGATATGTGGATTTTTGCTGGTTAAGAACTGTACTCGCATTTTTCTAAATAATTCTTAATCCGCCAATTTCCACGCACGTCAATTTTTGGCGCCGTTGCCGGAGAGTTGCAATAGTGTGCTAATTTATTGATTGGAATTTATTTAATTGCATTTTTCTTTTTATTTTGCTACTTTGAGCTGCATGTTTCTTTCATTGAATGACGCGTTCACTTCCTGATCCAAGCTTGCCAATATTTGACCATGAGATTGAAATAACTGTTTCACGTATAAGGCAAGCTCGGCGTCGGCTAGTCCTCTCTGAGAACGAATCTGAAACATCATTTAAGGGAGAAACAAGCTTCTTCTCTATTGATTCAGTTGATTTACGTGCAGGTGACATGACAGCACCTATGAGAGTCTCTATCCAGGAGGCTGGAGCCCCTGATTTTACACTGTAGCCGTACCAGGTGCACCACCCAGCGGTGGCTGTGGACTTTGAAATAAAGACTACACTACTCAACTTGATGTCAAAGTTTCATGGCTTACCTACTCAAAAGCCTATCAAGTACCTTAGGGATTTTCAGATAGCTTGTTCTACTATTAAGCATGATGGTACTGATGAAACTTCTATTCTGTTAAAAGCCTTTCCATTCTCTCTTGATGGAAAGGCAAGAGAGTGGTACTACACTCAACCCGGAGCAACTGTTTCTAACTGGGATACGCTTAGAAAAGAATTTTTGGATAAATTCTTTCCAGTTGAGGTTACCGATAAACTGAGGAAAGACATTTCCAAGATCATTCAGGACGAATCTGAGACTCTCTACAAATATTGGGAGCACTTCAATAATCTTCTGGAAGCATGTCCCCACCATATGATTGACAAGATAGTGTTGCTTGGCTACTTTACACAGGGCATGAAATCTCAAGATAAGACCACATTGGAAGGTGCTAGCAATGGGTCTATGAAAAAGTACAAGACTACTGATGAGGCATGGCAATTGATCAGCGACTTAGCTGAATCTACTAGGAATCACAAGTAGAAACAAAGTCGGTCAATAGCTGTTACAGAGGCATCCTCTAGCAAAGATGCAATTGAGTCAACAACAAGCTCAGCAAGCTCAGCCTTCTCCACTACAGCAAGGCCAACAGTTGGTTCCCCAAAGAGTATGCGGGATCTGTGCCGATTACAGTCATTATACTGATGAGTATCCGTAACTCCAACAGGAAGACAACACTGTGGCAGCCACTCATAACTTCTATGACCGCCCTAATCAAGGGTACAATCAAGGTGGCGGCTACAACCATGGATGGAAGGATAATTCCAACCAAGGTTGGAGAGATAATTCTAACCAAGGTTGGAGGGACAATCATAACAGAGGAGGCAGAGATAACAATGGAAACCAGAGGTGGAATAACAATAACAACTTTAGGTAGCAAAATCAGAATCAGGCCTACAGAGCACCTCATCTAAGGCAGCCTCAAGCATCCCAACAGACCCCTCAGATCACTTATCCCTCTTCATCTTCTAATGATGAGCTACTACAATCTATTGATCGGAGACAGCAGGCCATGGAAAATAACCTTACTTCTACTCTAAATGGTATGAACTCTACCTTGCAAGCCCTTGTCTCACAGATTGGATCACTGAATAACTCTAACAACCAGTCTTCGAGCTCCGATGGACTCCCCTCTTAACCATTACCCAACCCCAAAGGTGGCATCAATGCCATTACCATAAGATCTGGAACCACATTGCAGGAGAGGAATTCTGAGGAACCAAGCCCGCCAGAACACACCCCAGCTGCGGACACGATTGAGGTAGAGGATGTTGAAGAAGAAGATGAAGCATAAGGCATGGCTGAAGGAGAAGCAGCCCAACCAAGGAATGCAGAACCCCAGCAAGCTGAAGCTATAAAAGATGCCATTCCTATTCCATTTCCACACCTTGCTAAGAAGCCCAGAAAGTAGATGGAACTTGATCCCAAAATGGTAGAGATCTTCATAAAGGTTGAGGTAACTGTTCCCTTTTTTGATGTTATTCAGCAAGTACCTAAGTACGCAAAGTTTCTAAAAGAATTATGCATACATAAAGATAAAATTAATGAATTAGAAACTATTCCTTTAGGTAGTTCTATATCTGCTTTAATGGGAAATATACCTGAAAATTGTAGTGACCCAGGCCCATACATGGTTAACTGTACCATTGGAGGTATGATATTTTCTGACTGTATGTGTGATTTAGGAGCATGCGTGAGTATTATGCCCTTGTCTATATATAATTCTTTAAGGCTCCCTCCTTTAAAAAGGTCGACAGCTCATTTTGTGTTAGCAGATAAAAGCATTATCACAGTGGTTGGAATTGCTGAAGATGTGTTAGTGAGCATTAAGGGGATCACATTTCCCATTGACTTCTATATCCTGGAGATGCCCCAAAATGACTCAGGAAGAGCTTTGTCAATCCTGCTTGGAAGACCATTTTTGAAGACTTCAAAATTCAAGCTAGATGCCTTTTCGGGAACCTATTCCTTCGAGGTAGATGGTAGAACAGTGAGCTTCAATCTGGATGAAGCTATGAAGCACCCCCCAGAAGATTACTCCATATTCCAATGTGACATCATTGACGAAATCATAGCAGCAACTCACCAGGAAGACATGGAAGAGAATCACATGGAGTAAGACCCAAGTGTGGGGACACTCTCTAAACATTCTGAAGATTCATTACCATTTTCACCAGCCCCGAATAATCCAGAACCAAACCATGAGCAAAAAATGGAATTAAAGCCCCTTCCTCTACACCTCAAGTATGAATACCTTGAGGACAAGCAGAAGTTTCCAGTTATCATTGCAAGGGAGCTCACTTCCCAACAAGAAGAACAACTGCTTAGTGTATTGAGGACGCATAAGAAAGCAATTGGATGGAGCTTGGCAGATATAGTAGGCATCAGCCTTAAGTTTATGAACATAGAATATTCTTAGAAGAAGGAGCAAAGCCTGTCCGTCAACCTCAGAGAATATTGAATCCCACCATCTTAGAAGTTGTCAAGAAGGAAGTAACCAGACTGCTTGAAGCAGATATCATTTACCCCATTTCAGATAACGAATGGGTCAGTCAAGTACAATTGGTGCCCAAGAAGTCTGGAGTCACAACAATAAGGAATGAGCAAGGAGAACTTCTGACAACTAGAGTGCAGAACGCATGGAGAGTTTGCATTGACTACAGGTGTCTCAACCAAGCCACTTGCAAGGATCATTATCCCTTGCCATTCATTGATCAGATGCTTGATCACCTGTCAGGTAAATCTCATTACTGCTTTCTAGATGGCTATACAGGTTATTTTCAAATCCATATAGCTCTTGAAGATCAGGAAAAGACTATTTTTACATGTCCTTTTGGGACTTATGCTTATAAAAGAATGCCCTTTGGCTTATGCAATGCACCAGCTACTTTCCAAAGTTATATGATGAGTCTTTTCTCTGATCTCATTGAGACTTGTATGGAACTTTTTATGGACGACTTTAGTGTATATGGTGATTCATTTAACCTTTGCTTGGATAGTTTATCTAGAGTATTAGACAGATGTGTTAGTTCAAACCTTGTTTTAAATTTTGAAAAGTGTCATTTTATGGTAAAACAAGGTATTGTTCTAGGACATGTTGTTTCTGATACTGGTATCTCTGTAGACCCAGCAAAGGTGGATGTTATTTCTAGTTTACCTTACCCCTCCTCTGTGAGGGAAGTCCGTTCATTCCTTGGCCATGCAGGTTTTTACAGGAGATTCATTAAGGACTTCAGTAAGGTAGCACTGCCCTTATCCAAACTACTGCAGAAAGACATTGAGTTCGAGTTCAGTGAGGATTGTAAATAAGCGTTTGATAAGCTAAAGATTTCCTTGACTCAAGCTCTGATTGTGAGGGGACCAGACTGGGGCCAACCATTTGAAATCATGTGTGACGCCTCCAATCATGCAGTAGGAGCAGCACTAGCTTAACATGAAGGTAACGACCCTTTTGTAATTGCTTATGCATCTAAGACTTTAGATGCTGCTCAATCTAATTACACTACTACTGAAAAAGAGCTTCTAGCTATTGTTTTTGCTCTGGATAAATTCTGAGCCTATTTACTTGGTACTAAGGTAGTAGTGTACTCAGACCATGCAACTCTAAAATATTTATTAGCTAAAAAGGAGTCTAAACCAAGGCTAATATGTTGGATGCTACTGCTGCAAGAATTTGATCTGGAAATTAAAGATAGGAGTGGTAACCAAAATTTAGTGGCTGACCACTTGAGTTGCCTTGAGCACATTAAAGATTACTTCATTCCTATCAATGATAATTTCCCATTTGATAGCTTACAGGTAGTATTTGATGTAGTTCCTTGGTATGCACCCATAGCTAATTATCTAGTTAGCCACACTTTTCCTCCCGATTTCACTAAGCATCAGAGAGATAAGCTAAAAAGTGAGTCTAAATACTATGTATGGGATGACCCATATCTATGGAGGTGTGGTACTGACCAGGTAATTAGACGGTGGGTACCTCAATCAGAATTCCAGTCCATTTTAGAGGCCTGCCACTCATCTGAGAGTGGAGGACATTTTGGCCCTCAACGAACTGCTAGAAAAGTTTTAGACTGTGGATTCTGGTGGCCTACTCTTTTTAAAGATGCTGCTGACCTTTGTAAATATTTTCCTCCGTGCCAAAGATTTGGTAATATATCCCAGAGGGATGAAATGCATCAACAAATTATACTTTTCTGTGAAATTTTTGATGTTTGGGGCATTGACTTCATGGGTCCATTTCCAAATTCTAATGGCCACCTTTATATACTGTTAGCTGTAGATTATGTTTCTAAATGGGTGAAAGCAACTTCTACCCGTACTGGTGATGCTAACACTGTTGTTTCCTTTGTTAAAAACCATATTATTTGTCGCTTTGGATCACCATGAGCAATCGTGAGCGATCAAGGCACTCACTTTTGTAACAGGAGACTAACGGGTTTACTAAAGAGGCATGGGATAATTCATAAAGTATCAATAGCCTATCACCCCCAGAGTAATGGGCAAGCAGAGGTGTCTAACAGAGAGATAAAACGCATACTGCAAAAGATAGTCAAGCCTCATAGAAAGGACTGGAGCACCAGGCTCCAGGACGCGCTTTGGGCATATCGGACAGCATACAAGACACTGATTGGGATGAGTCCTTTCCGCTTGGTTTATTGAAAGGCCTGCCATCTCCCAGTTGAGTTAGAACACAAAGCCTTCTGGGCAGTAAAGGAATGCAACATGGACTATGAGAGAGCCGGAGTTGAGCGAAAGTTGCAACTGCAAGAATTAGAGAACCTCCGCTTAGAAGCTTATGAAAACTCCAGGTTGTATAAAGAGAAAGTGAAGGCTGTGCATGACAAGAACATCAAGAGAAGAGAATTCCAACATGGGGACTTAGTCCTACTTTACAACTCCAGAATGCGGCTCATACTAGGCAAGCTGAGATCCAAATGGGATGGTCCCTATCGAGTAGAGAGGGTGGAACCATACGGAGTCTTTCACATGAGCCATCCTTCAAGCTCTGAACTTATCAAAGTCAATGGACATCGCTTGAAGTTATTCCATGGTGAAAAGTAGGCAAAAAACTAGGAACTAGAGATCTTCCTCTTGGAAGATCCGCCCACAGCAGAAGACTGAGCTAGTGGAGCGTCCAATTTAAGGACGTTAAAGTAAAGTGCTGGGTGGGAGACAACCCACCATGGTATGATTGTTCCTCCCCCTCTCCTTACTTTCCTTCGTCAATAACTCTTCTCAATACTAATGCATATATTTTGCATCTCATCCGGATATTGCATATTGCATATAAAAAAAGGGTTAAGGCATGTGACGCGCCAGCGTCGTTGACGCGCTCGCGTCATAGTGCCTTCGCAACATTGAAGAAAAGAAACAGAGAGTTACGCAGGAGTGCGGCTGGAGGCGTGCCCCTGGCACCATTTGACCCACGCGACCGCGTGGGTGATGCAATCGCGTCATTTGTAAAATGGCCTTCCCACGCGTCCGCATCAACCACGCGAATGCGTGGCTCTGCAATTCGACGTAACAGGGTGTATGGCAGTGAGTTGCATTGGAGCTGGGTTGAACCCGTGCTAGCCGCACAAGCCCTGCCGTGCGAACGCGTGCCCCACGCGTCTGCGCCGTTTTCATAATTTGGCCATCCACGCGATCACGTCAACCACGCGACCACGTCACCCTAAAATTTAGCAAAACATGTTTCACACAGAGAGTTGTGCGAGCGCGAAGCTGCCCTCGCGCGACTAGCGCAATTCACGTCACGCGTCCGCGTGACCGACGCATCCGCGTCACCTCATTCAAGGGCTCTCTGTGCGACCGCGTGCACCACGCATCCGCGTCGCTTGCGCCGCCCAACTCATTCAAATCTTCTAGATTATCTTATCTTTTCTTACCCCAATCCTACTTTTCCCCCCTTTTTCCTTCTCCCTTCTTCCTTCCTTCTACTTCCTCTTTCTCACCACCCTTATCAAGGTTTTTCTTCTCTTCTTCCCTCCCTACTTTTTCTTTCTTCTTCTTATTTTCATGTTTTCTTTTTCTTTCTCTTCTACTTTCCCTATCCATGTTTTCTTTTTCTTTCTTTTTCCCCTATTGGTGTTGGAGATTTATTTGGGTCATTATTTTTATATGTTGCTTGTGGATTGTTTAGGACTTGTTTAATAGTTATATATTATTTTTATAGGGTTACGTGCATGTTCAAGTCAATATTTTCATACCTTATTTAACATGCATGCTATGTGTTTGTGAAAACGCCCATATGGCATTGTGCACTATTTTTAGATTTCGTTTAATCTACTACTTTAAATGCTTGCTTTTCACAAAACTCTTTCTATTTTATTAATTTTTATATAATTGTTATTACATGCATATTGTTAGTTTGGAAGACTTGGTAATCTAACTTGGACATTGAATGCTTGATCTATGCTACTCATGCCCTTGCCGGCATGCCAATAAACACCTTGCATTTAACTGTCATCACATGCACTTGCTATATTTCTGTTGTTGATTTTTCATATGCAGTCATGACTGTGTGTTAACATCATTAATCCTTACTGTGCATTGAGTACCACCTTTTCCATTCTTTTCCTTGCTATAACCCTTAAAATGTTCATGTCTTTACTCGTTTCATTCCAGGATGGCCACCAAGAAAGGCAAGGAGAAAGCTACCCCCAAATCCACAGCAAGGAGAGGAACCAAAAGAGCATTAGTGGCAGAGCCATCTTTAACTACAGTTAAGCCCTCAACAAAAAGAATTAAAAGGATTATAAAGGTCGATGAAAAGGAGAAAGCATTCCTAGCAAAGGACACTGCACGATTTCCCAATCGCTACTGTGAGCAGATGTTCCCCATTTTGGCAGCTCGGAATTACAACAACGAACACCTTCTTATCCTTCCACCTCGTATTGCTGAATTTGTTGATCCATGAATTGCACAAAGACACTGGGGACTCCTACAGAGACAGCCACGGCAGGTTAATCTTTCTTGGGTAGTTGAGTTCTACTCCAATTTCCACCTGCCGATCTTGCAGTCTGTTTATGTCCGTCAGAAGCAAGTCCCCATTACAGAAAAGGCCATTCAGCGAGCCTTAGATCTCCCCCTGCTCCAGAAGGACTGAACGCATTTCAAGAAGCCGCACTCAAGCGCCAGACGTACAAATTTGACTGGGACGCTGTTCTCAGAGTTATCGCACAACCTGGCAGCAGATGGATTTTTGGTTACCATCGTTCCCATCCTAAGGGAACATTGGCTTCCGTACTCACCTTGGAGGCTCACGTATGGACATAGATTATGTCCCATTACGTCTTTTCGAGCACTCATGAGTCCTCCTTCACTGCAGACATGGTCGTTCTACTATGGTGCATCCTCACAGACCAGCCCCTAAATCTACCAAGACACATCTGGAATGCTATGGGACACGTGCAAATTACGGGCAACCTACCTTTCCCCGCCTTGGTCTCAGATCTTGTCTTAGCAGCCGGAGTCTCCTACAGAGCTGGGGACACCAAAGCCATACTTCCACGGGATGATCAAAATGTCCCTAACGGGAGATATCTTAGGCTACCACCAGCCACTACCAGCTAGTCCGCAGAACATGCTACAGACATTCCACCTTCTATTAGTCAACTGCTGCATCAAATACTGGAGAGGTTGGACTGGCAAAACTAGAAAGGAAGCTACGAGAGCATCGCAACCACTGCCGATTCAAATACCTCAAGGAGCTACTCACAGGCAACCACAGACCTGACGAGGACCCAGGCACTCCGGACCCTACTTCCTTTACCAGCACAAGGAGCCATGATGGTCCCGACTATGGAGATACTGCCACTAGCCCACCCTTGTTCCTGACAGATGGCACCGAGGACGGTGCAAAGCCTTAAGTGTGGGGAGGTTGGTCAGTACCTGATTTCCAGAGGTAATTCTTTCCCCTAACACCAATTTATTTTTCTTTAGAATAGGATAGACTGCATAGTAGTAGGTTAATTACATGCATGTTCTACCTGATTGAAAAGATAATAAGTTTCCTTTAAGACCATTGTTCATACCCTGGGTCGAGCTGTCTGACCCGGGATGTTCTACCGACAAAGCGACGGACCTCTTCAGGTCAGGACAATCTGACCTCTCCTCAAAGAGCTCGGCCCAACTACTAGGAAAGCCCATTAAAGGGCCCAAATAGAGGAACACGACCCGAATCTAAGGGCAGCCCAAGCCTTTGGGGATAAAGGCGGTTCCCTTAAAAGATAAGATGACATCGCTCAAAGATAAAGATAAGATAAGATAACTAACTTATCTTATCTAAAGAAGGTCACTCCACACTATTATAAATACACTGGAGCACCCATGTATAATTCATACTCTGATTCTACTAAATACCTACTTAATACCCTTGCTAACTTAAGCATCGGAGTCCCTTGCAGGTAACCCCACCCTCCGGGGACGAAGGGTCAGCATCACCATCAAGTCCAACAAGTCAGACACAACAGCTCCGACCAGTACAGAAGATCTCATCCGAGATCGACCTACAGTTTTCAGGTACCCCTCGGAACATTGGCGCCGTTGCCGGGGAACCTGGAAGTCATCCCATCACCATGGCGGACGACCATGGCAAGGACCATGATTCAGGTCTAGAGGATAGAACATCGCACAAAAATGCGGACACTACATTGAAAGACACCCCAGAATCCAAAGGGGATAAAAACTCATCAAATCTGGGAGTAATAGAAGCTCTTCAAGATTGTTTAAAGCAACTCGAAAAAGAAACCCAGCATCAACGAGAAGTTGGGAAGGATCTACAAAGGGAGGTGAGACGACGTCGAGAATTAGAAGATAAACTTCTAAAACTCGAGGCTGATCTCAAAACAAAAGCTATTCGGACCACCCCTGAGGACAACTCACGCAAAGATCAGGATCCATTCACTAGCGAAATCATGAAGACCAAAATTCCCAAGGACATCAAACTCCCGGATATGACTTTGTACGATGACACTACAGATCCCAACCATCACCTTAGCAATTTCAAAAGTAGAATGTACCTCATTGACGCTTCAGATGCAGTTCGCTGCAAAGCTTTTCTAACAACTCTCACGAAGACAACGATCAGATGGTTTGATAACCTACCCCCGAAGTCCATCTCAAGCTTTGATGACCTAGCCAAAAAGTTTCTGCCCAGATTCTCTATCCAAAAAGACAAAGTCAAACACACCCCCAGCCTACTAGGAATCAAGTAAGGAGATCGGGAAAATCTTCGCAACTACATGGAAAGATTCAACAAAACATGCCTAGACATACAAAACTTGCCAACAGAGGCTGCCATCATGGGCCTCATCAATGGCCTACGCGAGGGACCTTTTAGCCAATCCATATCAAAGAAGTACCCCGCGTCTCTGGATGAAGTGCAAGAACGTGCGGAGAAATACATCGACATGGAAGAAAATTCCCGACTAGGAGAAACCTCAAGATCCGGATTCACCTATCGGGATAAAGACAAAGACTTCAAAAAGAAGGAAGATCGACAAGGGGAAAAATTAAAAAATATCATAATTACACCCCCTTCGAGTGTCTCTTATGGATGTGTACAAGGAAGTCTGCCACACAGAAAAAATACCCCCAGCTCGACCATTCAAAGGCAAAAGAGGAGGAGGAAACCGAAACGAATATTGTGAATACCCTCATGTCCGTGGACATTCCACCAATGAATGCTTCGATCTAAAAAATCTCAGAAAAATTAGTGAGAGAAGAAAAACTTGATCGGTACTTGGCAACTCGAGACGATGAGCAAAGAAAAAGAAGGAGGGACGAAGAGGTCGGACGATCCGAGCGATCACCTCGTACGCCAGAAAGACATGTTCATATGATACACGGAGGATTTGCAGAAGGAGGAATCTCCAAGTCATCCCGTAAAAGATACCTCAAAGAAGTATATAACGTTGAAGGAAAGGAGGAAGCGCACGACATCCCTGCAATTATGTTCACCAAAGAAGACGCATCCGGTATCATCTCAGGACACGACAATTCCATGGTCATCACCATCATATTGGCAAATGCCAATCTCCACTGCACACTAATAGACCAAGGGAGCTTCGCCGACATCTTTTTCAAAACTGCCTTCGACAAGCTCGGTTTGGAAGAAAAAGAGCTTAGAGCATACCCAAACAGCCTGTTCAGACTGAGGGATACCCCAGTACAACCACTTGGATACATCTCACTACACACAACGTTTGGAAGAGGAAATCAATCCAGAACTCTTAAAATAGACTACATCGTGGTCGACGTGAGTTTAGCCTACAATGCCTTAATAGGTCGAACAACATTGAATCAACTTGGCGCAATAGTCTCAACTCCACATCTATGCATGAAATTCCCAACTGCAGAAGGGATAGTTACAATAAAAGTAGATCAAAAGATGGCGCACCGCTGTTATAACGAAAGTCTAAACCTCAGAGGCAGAGGAGAAGAATTCTATACAATTGAGTTTGGTGGAGTTCAGAAACGAGAGGAACTCCGTCCACAACCTGAAGGCAAAATAGAGAAAGTTCAGATCGGAGACACCTCGGACAAAACAACCAATATTGGCACGATCCTAAAAGGAGATGCAAGAGAATCACTAGTACAGTTTTTATGAAATAACGTCGATCTCTTTGCATGGAAAGCTGTAGACATGCCAGGGATAGACCCCAAACTAATGTGCCACAAGCTGGCGGTCTATCCAGGATCTCGGCCGGTACAACAGATATGAAGAAAACTCGGGCCAGAACGATCCTAAGCTGTGGAAGAGCTGGTACAAGCACTGCTAGAGGCAGGATTTATAAGAGAAGTCAAGTACCCACTATGGCTAGCTAACGTCGTCTTGGTGAAAAAATCAAATGAGAAGTGGCGAATGTGCACTGATTACACTGATCTCAACAAAGCCTGCCCAAGAGATCCTTATCCACTCCCAAGTATCGATGCTTTGGTGGATGCCTCATCCGAATATAAATACCTCTCGTTTATGGATGCATATTCTAGATACAACCAAATCCCAATGTATCCACCTGATCAAGAAAAAACCTCATTTCTAACACCAAAAGCAAACTACTGCTATGTCGTAATGCCTTTCGATCTTAAAAACATGGGAGCTACTTATCAAAGGATAATGAATAAAGTTTTTTCAAAGCATATC
Source organism: Arachis hypogaea (assembly GCF_003086295.3). NCBI lineage: Eukaryota > Viridiplantae > Streptophyta > Magnoliopsida > Fabales > Fabaceae > Arachis > Arachis hypogaea. The sequence continues at coordinate 83,013,996 of NC_092036.1, read as the reverse complement.
GGAAAAATCATGGAAGTCTATGTGGACGACATGTTGATAAAAACACAAAGTGAAGAGACATTATTGTCCCACTTGGCCCAAGTATTCGACACTATAAGAAGGCATGGCATACGACTTAACCCTACAAAATGCACCTTTGCAGTAGAGGCTGGAAAATTCTTGGGTTATATGCTCACACAAAGAGAAATTGAGGCAAACCCAAAAAAATGTCGGGCCATACTCGACATGAAGAGCCCATCTTGTGTCAAAGAGGTACAACGGGAGGTTGGTAGCCCTGTCCAGATTTCTAGCGGGATCAACAATAAAGTCTCTCCCTTTCTACGCCACTCTAAGGAAAGGAAAAAAGTTTGAATGGACAACGGAGTGCGAACAAGCCTTCCAAGATTTCAAAAGTTTCATGGGATAACCACCTATCCTAACTCGACCACGAGAGGAAGAACCACTCATATTATACCTCGCAGTAGGAAGTCGGGCAATAGCCTCAGCACTAGTTCAAGAGGACGACAAGGGACAACAACCTGTATACTTCATTAGTAAAGCACTACAGGGGTCCGAGCTGAACTACCAAAAAATAGAAAAATTTGCCTATGCGCTCATACTAACGTCTCGACGACTTTGCCCGTACTTCCAAGCTCACACCATTAAGGTTCGAACCAACCAGCCCATAAAAGGGATATTGCAGAAAATAGATCTGGCAGTTAAAATCATACAATGGGCAGTCGAGTTTTCTGAATTCGACCTTCAATACAAAGCTCGGACAGCCATCAAATCACAATACTTAGCCGACTTCATTGCAGAATTTACAGACACCCTGGAAACCCCCTCAGAATGGAATCTTTACATGGACAGTTCCTCAAATAAAATTGGAAGCGGCACATGTGTGATAATCAAAAGCAACCAAGGAACCCAAATTGAACTTTCCCTCAAATTCGGGTTCCATGCTTCAAATAACCAGGCGGAATATGAGGCATTACTAGCTGGTTTGAAGCTGGCTAAAGAGGTTGGAGCTCAAAAATTCATCGTTTTCAGTGACTCACAGGTGGTCACCTCACAAATAACAGGGAGTTATCAAGCGAAGGATCCTACCATGAAAAAGTATTTGGATAAAACCAAGGAACAGCTCAGATAACTCAGGAAATATGAGATCCGCCACATACCCCACGAACAAAATGCCCGAGCTGACGCACTCTCAAAGCTAGCCAGTACCAAACCAGGGGGCAACAATAGAAGTCTCATCCAGGAAATACTACAGAACCCATCAATCTCGGAAGAGGAAAAAATCCTAGCCATAATAGGTCTAGCTCAAGGATGGATGGCTCCCATAATTAACTACCTCAAAATAGAAACACTTCCTACAGATGAGAAGGAGGCAAAAAGGTTAAAACGGGAGGCACAATACTACACTATCATAAATAATACAAAAGAGGAATTTCAATGCCATTGCTAAAATGTGTACCGACTTTAAAAACGAAGAAAGTTCTAGAAGAAATACACAGTGGCATCTGTGGTAATCATCTCGGAGCACAAGCACTCACAAAAAAAGTACTTCGGGCAGGATTTTATTGGCCAACTCAACAAAAGGAGGCCATATAGTTCGTAAAGACATGTCCACCATGCCAAAAACATGCCAATTTCACATCGCCTCACCGGAGGAGCTCATTAGTGTAACCTCACCTTGGCCATTTTCAAAATGGGGACTCGATCTCCTCGGACCTTTTCCCTAAGGATCGGGACAAGTTAAATTCCTCAAAGTAGGGGTAGACTATTTCACAAAATGGATCGAGACAGAACCCCTAGCTAATGCCACTGTCAAAGAAGTCAAAAATTCCTATATAGGAACATTGTCACAAGATTCAGGATTCCATACTCCATCACCACGGACAATGGCACCCAATTCACAGATGCAGGCTTCCGAAAGTTAGTAGCCGACTTGAACATAAAACATCGGTTCACCTCCGTCGAACATCCCCAAGCCAATGGACAAGTTGAAGCGGCCAACAAAGTCATATTAGCTGGGCTAAAACGGAGATTACAAGACGCAAATGGAGCTTGGGCTGAAGAACTTCCACAAGTCCTATGGGCATATCGAACAACACCACATTCCACCATAAAGGAATCACCCTTCCGATTAGCATACGGAACAGAGGCAATGATCCCAGTAGATATCGAGGAAGGGTCGCTTAGAATGGTATATTACAATGAAGAAGCCAACTCACAACTTCAAAGGGAAGAACTCGACCTACTTCATGAGATCCAAGAAAGAGCTCGGATCAGGGAAGAAGCACTAAAATGTCGAATGGCTTCCAGATATAATCAAAAAGTAGTGCCAAGAGGTTTCGCTGAGAATGATCTCATCCTAATCCGAAATGACATCAGAACAACTCGACCCAGAGAAGGAAAGCTGGCAACAAATTGGAAAGGACCCTACCGAGTCATAGAAGTACTTGGGAAGGGCTACTACAAACTATCTGAACTCGATGGGCGAGAGCTCCCTAGATCATGGCATGCCTGCAACCTAAGAAGGTACTATAGCTAGAAATGATAAAGGATATCAGCATGAGATGCACTCTTTTTCCTGAAAAGGTTTTTTAATGAGGCACCATGCTGAGATCCAAAAATATCCAACTCAAAAGGATAAAAATCACTGTGTACATATTTTTCACTGTCTTTTAAATAAAATATATTAGACGATTCTACATGTTTTCAAGACGCATTAATATGAAACATTCATCGTCCGATTACAAAGCAACATATTAGCAGAAAGTGAAAAACAAATTCACTGCACAATCACGACAAAGGCCAACAGAGATGAAAACCAAATTCATCTAAAGGTCGACTAAACGAGGATTTAACCCACCTTCTACAAATCGGCAAAGATGAAAACAGGATAATGCAAGAAGTTATTAAAAGTGAACCAGAGAAAGGACCTGACGAGGTTCTAATGGATTGCTAAATAATAACTTAAAAGACTGGCCGACGCTAAGACGTCAGACTAAGTCAACCAAAGTTACAAGTAAACCCTGGAAAGAGGTCTGGCCAACCCTATAAAAGAGGATTACTTTAACTTAGAAGGGCCCGACATGATGAAGTCGGCCCAAAACATAAAGTTATAGAAGTAATCCCTGAAAGAGACCTGCACAAGGTCCAAGAAAGGGGATTACAAAAATAACTTAGAAGGGCCCGACATGATGAAGTCGGCCCAAAACGACAAGTTATAGAAATAATCCCTAAAAGAGACCTGCACAAGGTCCAAGAAAAAGGATTACAAAAATAACTTAGAAGGGCCCGACATGATGAAGTCGGCCCAAAACATAAAAGTTACAAAGGTAATCCCTGAAAGAGACCTACACAAGGTCCAAGAAAGAGGATCACCAAGTAACTCGACAGGACCTAACACGATAAAGCTACCAATGAAAGAGACCTAAATAAAGTCCAAAAAAGAGGGTCACAAACAAACAACTCAACCTGAGTTGAAGAAATCGGCGATCTCAGTATCATAATTCCTAACGAAGACCTGAAAAAAGTCAGAACTGTTGAAAGCAGCATCAGGCAAGGGAATCAAGCCGATCATGTCAAAAGACTACGAAGATACCAAGACAAATACAGACAAGTATGATATGAAAACAAAGTTATAATGATAGTGATGAGCGGATAATTTGTACGCTTTTTGGCATTGTTTTTAGTATGTTTTTAGTATGATCTAGTTAGTTTTTAGTATATTTTTATTAGTTTTTAGTTAAAATTCACTTTTCTGGACTTTACTATGAGTTTGTGTGTTTTTCTGTGATTTCAGGTATTTTCTGGCTGAAATTGAGGGACCTGAGCAAAAATCTGATTCAGAGACTAAAAAGGACTGCAGATGCTATTGGATTCTGACCTCCCTGCACTCGAAGCGGATTTTCTGGAGCTACAGAAGCCCAATTGGCGCATTCTTAACGGCGTTGGAAAGTAGACATCCTGGGCTTTCCAAAAATATATGATAGTCCATACTTTGCCCAAGATTTGATGGCCCAAACCGGCGTTCAAAGTCACCCTCAGAATTCCCAGCGTTAAACGCCGGAACTGGCACAAGAATGGGAGTTAAACGCCCAAACTGGCATAAAAGCTGGCGTTTAACTCCAAGAAGAGTCTCTACACGAAAATGCTTCAATGCTCAGCCCAAGCACACACCAAGTGGGCCCGGAAGTGGATTTTTATGTCATTTACTCATCTCTGTACACCCTAGGCTACTAGTTCTCTATATATAGGACCTTTTACTATTGTATTTAGAGCTTTTGATCTTTGAGAGCTTTTGATCATGTTTTTATGATTGAACCCTCTTTGGGAGGCTGGCCATTCGGCCATGCCTAGACCTTGTTCTTATGTATTTTCAACGGTGGAGTTTCTACACACCATAGATTAAGGTGTGGAGCTCTGCTGTACCTCGAGTATTAATGCAATTACTATTGTTCTTCTATTCAATTCTGCTTGTTCTTGTTCCAAGATATCACTTGTTCTTCAACTTGATAGATGTGATGATCCGTGACACTCATCATCATTCTCACCTATGAACGTGTGCCTGACAACCACCTCCGTTCTACCTTAGATTGGGTGAATATCTCTTGGATTCCTGATACACGATGCATGGTTGATCGCCTGACAACCGAGTGCTCGCCTGACAACCGAGCCAGCCATTCCGTGAGATCAGAGTCTTCGTGGTATAGGCTAGAACTGATGGCGGCATTCAAGAGAATCCGGAAGGTCTAACCTTGTCTGTGGTATTCTGAGTAGGATTCAATGATTGAATGACTGTGACGAGCTTCAAACTCCTGAAGGCAGGGCGTTAGTGACAGATGCAAAAGAATCACTGGATTCTATTCCGGCCTGATTGAGAACCGACAGATGGATAGCCGTGCCGTGACAGGGTGCGTTGAACATTTCCACTGAGAGGATGGGAGGTAGCCACTGACAACGGTGAAACCCTTGCATAAGCTTGCCATGGAAAGGAGTAAGAAGGATTGGATGAAGACAGTAGGAAAGCAGAGAGACGGAAGGGACAAGCATCTTCATACGCTTATCTGAAATTCCTACCAATGAATTACATAAGTATCTCTATCTTTATCTTTATGTTTTATTCGTATATCATCATTCATATCCATTTGAGTCTGCCTGACTAAGATTTACAAGGTGACCATAGCTTGCTTCATACCAACAATCTCTGTGGGATCGACCCTTACTCGCGTAAGGTTTATTACTTGGACGACCCAGTACACTTGCTGGTTAGTTGTACGAAGTTGTGTCTATGCCATGGTATTGAACACCAAGTTTTTGGATTCATCACCGGGGATTATTTGTGTTGTGAAAAGTATTGATCACAATTTCGTGCACCAGATAGCCAGCTTCAGAGGCTACCAGGTTCAGCACACAAAGCCTGGAAACTATTTTGTTTATCAAAATAAAGTTGCTAAACAAGCAACTAGAAAAGTGTCAAAACATCATAAAAATTTTTAAAAACAAAGCCCACAAGCCGGGCAATCTACAACAAAAGCAAGAAGGAAATTCAGCTAACATCCGAATGCTTCTCAGCAGCATCAACTCGGGGTGAGGGAGGACGAGTCTGAAGAGGCACCGCATCCACCATCCCGTCATCCCGGTATAAGATTTGGCAATCCGATTCCCCCCTGTAAGATTGATCCCAGCAGTAGAAGTCGGAGAAGTCGGCACAGTAGAAGTCTTGGTAGCAGGCAGTGAAGGACGATCATCATCATCATCAGGATCGTCAGGGACAATCTTATCATCCTTAACAATATTGTCCAGGCTAATAAGGGAAAGGTCGAGATCTAGCACAAGAACTCGGAATCGCTCCTTCAGATTTTCATAAGCAGCAGTAACACTACCTACAAGATGACTTTGAAGTTCGGTGTAATCGGCCTGAACAAATTCCAAACTACTCCTGAGCTCCATCATCTCTCTATAAGTAGTAACATAGCTGTCCTTATGCTTTAGCGCCGTATCCTCGGCCAGTTGCGTAGCAGCCGCGAGACCAACAGCTCGAGCCTTTTCCCCCTTCAGCTCCTTTTCCAGCTCGGCCACTTTCACCTCGAGCTCCTCCTTCAAGCCCTTAATCCAGTCAAACTCTAATTTCTCCTCCTCTATAAAGGCCTTGGTAGCATGGATAGGAAGATCTTGAGCAGTCCAGTATAAAGTCACTCCCATGTGTGCCAGTGTAATACCACTCTGAGTAATAAAGTCTAAATGACGAAGAATGGATACATCGTCGATAGGCATGACACCATAGGGAGCAATCTGTTGATCTACAAACCCAACTGCATCAAAGTCGGGAGCACCAAGATTAAAAGGCTCGACAGTCCGAGGTCTTTTTGGAGGAGGAGCAGCAGAAAGAGAAGAAGTACCAGCAGAAGATTGTGAAGGATCAATCAAACAAACTCGAGGAGTGGGGATAACCTTCCTCGGCCCAAGAGAACTTGTAACCAAAGGCTTAGACAAAACCTGAGAAGTTCCTCCCCGGCCGCCTTGGCCGAAGCATTCTGAGCCGCAGTAGCCTTCCTTGCCCTCTTAAAGGCCTTCATGGATTCATTGTTCATAATCATCTCTGCAAACAAACATCACAAACAGGAAACCAAACTACAAGTCAGAAAAAAGATCTTACAAGAGACAAACATGACAAGCAAACCAATAGAAAAAATTGACCACTACCTAGCTCAGCTCGGAGGAGATAGGGGTTAGCTAAAAATTTCTTTGTGTCAAGATGAGGAGGCTCCCCCCATTTTTCTTCTAGCACAGTCACAAAAGCTTGTTCAGCCTTATTACAGGACCATAACAGGTTGGTTTCAAAAGGGGTAAAAGGAAGAGTAATATTCACTTGACTAAAAAAGAAGTCATATGCATAGAAAAAAGGGCGCTCTCCAGCAATCAAGGTAGAAAAGCAAACCCTTTCGTCAGAAGTTGGAGATACGAGCTCATAATTCTTCTCATCACTACTATTGCTACGAATCCTATGAAACTACCTAAGTTACTGACAAAACTCGGAGTCAACCAATGAGACGCATAAGAGGACCATAGAATCCACCCAATCGGCCATGCCCTCAGGGACCTGGGAAGACGTCTCAACAATATTTTTGCGAGAAGACATGGTTAACTAGTCCTACAAGAAGAAAAGAAGATTGGGTTACTCAAAAAACACCGCGGAACACTAATTAAACAACTCGGGCATAAAGGGAGACAACTCGAAAAACTAAAGCATATAGGTGTCAAAGAAGCCAGGTAAAGCAACAAAAGGAAACCCCAGGACCCAATCCAAAAGGTTACATGGGCATCCTTTGGAGGCAGAATAAAGACTTAGGGAAGCCTACAAGCCTACATATTTACACGTCCCAACAAAAATATAAAAGCCTCTATTTCAACAAGAATGACTCACGAAAAGGCTACAAAACCAAATAAAGTCATCAAAATAAGCGTTGATAGAAATTAGAACCTCAGTCTACCCAACAACAAGAACATGCCAATCAGAAAAATAGATAAAGGCATAATATTTTCTTCAAAATCAAACAAACTACTACTCATACAGAAACAGGCAACAACATGCAAAAGCCTTAGGAAGCTTCAACTGCCAAGGGAACATCAGAGAAGAAAAAGCCAGAAATCACAGCAACAAAAAATCTAGAAAGGCGAAAAGGTTCATACTTTCCAAATATACACTCAAACAAAAACCCTACTGTACCAGGAAATAGAACAATGCAAGCAAAAAAGAGAAGATGAACCAACTTGAAAAAGGAGAAGCGTGTGGAGAGCGAAGATGAAGCGATCAGGAGTTGCCGTCGAAAGCAAAAAGAGCACCTACGATCGCCAAGCAATGTCACAAAGAGAAACGCGAAGGGGCAGACGACAGACGAAAACAACAAAAGTGAGAAAGAAAAAGGGAAGTTACAGAGAGGAGAAAAAATTGTTTCTGTGTGTAAAGTTCAAAATAAAAGAAGCAAGAGAAACGAGGCATTGAAAACCAATTAATGGGAGCATTAAAAACCCTCGCACATTCCCAAGTCCAGGACACTAATGCAAAAGCGCGCGCTTTCAGAGGAAACGAAACAGAAACGTTCCGCATTCAAAAAGGAACTCTACAAAAATAACATCGACAAAATGCTCGAGTTCCGCTTTACCCGAGAAGGTTCGAAGTCCTAAAACTAAGATTTGGCCTCCAAATAAAGGCCGAGCTCGAGCAGGGGCACTATTCATACCTTGGGTCGAGCTGTCTGACCCGGGATGTTCTACGACAAAGCGACCGACCTCTTCAGGTCAGGACAATCCGACCTCTCCTCAAAGAGCTTGGCCCAACTACCAGGAAAACCCATTAAAGGGCCCAAACAGAGGAACACGACCCGAATCCAAGGGCAGCCCAAGCCTATGGGGATAAAGACAGTTCCCTTAAAAGATAAGATGACCTCGCTCAAAGATAAAGATAAGATAAGATAACTAACTTATCTTATCTAAAGAAGGTCACTCCACACTATTATAAATACACTGGAGCACACAGGTATAACTCATACTCTGATTCTACTAAATACATGCTTAATACCCTTGCTAACTTAAGCATCGGAGTCCCTTGCAGGTACCCCCCACCCTCCGGGGACGAAGGATCAGCATCACCATCAAGTCCAACAAGTCGGACACAACAACTCTGACCAGTACAGAAGATCTCATCCGAGATCGACCTACAGTTTCAGGTAACCCTCGGAACAACCATATTTTTTGAAATTTTCACTAATTTAAATCAAAACATTTATGTTAAATTTGTTTGAAATTGAAATTGGAACATGGTCTTCAAGCTAAAAACACACAACCTGTGAGACTTTGAGCCTAAACACATGGTTACACTATTTAACCATAAACATTTTTTTCTTGTGTGTTTACTTCTCTATGATTGTAATCTGAATTTTGTTTTATCCTATATGTCCAATGTTAATGTGTTATGTGCATGCATATGATTGAGGCCATTGCTTGTTTAGCTCACTTACCCCAAATAAGCCTACCTTTTTAATTACATTTGTTAACCACTTTGAGCCATTTTTAATCCCATTTGTTCTACATTTTATCATATTACTAGCATTAAGCATAAAAACAATTGAAAATCCCAATTGAATCTTTGGTTAGCTTAAGATAGAATTTGTGTGTTAACTGGGTATGGGAAAATTGTGGGAATAAAGGGTAATAGGAGAATATGTCTTGATAAAATAAAGGGAATTTGGGTACCTATTCATGTGAAACTATAAAAGAAAGATTATAAATCTATGTGCATTGATAAGCTATGTTTAAAAAAATATTTATTTTAGTGAATAAGGGGACAAAATCACCCCAATGATAAGTCAGAGTTCAATAATCAATGCACATGTGATAAAATTAAAATAAAGGTTGATGCATGAGTTTGGAATGTGAAAAGGAAATTTTGGGTAGCTAAGTATGAATGTTGAAATTATATCAATTATATGTATGTTAGGTGAAAGCTCGAGTTAATTAAAGATTCAATGTATAAGCTCACTTAGCCATATGTAGACCCTCACCCTTACCTTAGCACCATTACAACCGTGAAAAAACCTCATGATGTTTTCATTGGCACTTTAAAATTATTGATTGGTTAGGTGAAAAACAAAAATTTTTGAAAGCATGATTAGAGAAGGATAAAGTGATTACCCCATATACTAGAGAGGATTAGAGTGCATACGCACCAACAATAAGGGTTTAATGCTCGATCCTGTGTTCCCTGCTTTCACGAGCTATCTTTTTACAAATTTTCTGGCTTTTACTGTATAATTTGAATTAGTGGAATCTGCCCCATGTTTTGTCTTAGAGAACTTATTTATTTTTAATCATATAGACAAAATCATATAGTTGCATTCATGTATATATAGGTTGCATTGCATTGCTTGAATCTCACATGTCCCTGTTCATTTAGATTTGTCTCCTTCAACTAACTATGACGACATGCTAATGTTTAAGTGTGGGGAGGTTGATAAACCATTATTTTATGAATTATATTGTGTTTAATTGAGTGGTTTTATCAAGTTTTCACCCACTTATTCATATAATTTGCATGTATTTACAATTCATTCCTGAAAATGTTCCATGATTGAAAACTTGCTTCCTAAAGATATTTTAATTGTATATTTTTATTCCCTTTCATACCATTTGATACCGTGATCTGTGTGTTAAGTGTTTCAGGCTTCATAGGGCAGGAATGGCGTAAGGAATGGAGAGGAAGCTTGCAAAGATGGAAGGAACACAAGGAATTGATGAGATGACCAGCGAGAAGTGACGGGGCACATGGCTCACGCGGCCGCGCGAAATGGAGGAAATCACAGTGACGCGCTCGCATGCCTGACACGACCACGTGGATTGGAAGCTGCACAAGTGACGCGAATGCGTGGACGACGCGCACGCGTGGCACGGAAAATGCTGAATGACGCAAACGTGTGGATGACGCGGTCGCGTGACGTGCGTGATCTGCAGAATTACAAAAGTCGCTGGCATTGATTCTGGGCCATATTTCAACCCAGTTTTTGGCCCAGAAACACATATTAGAGCCAGGAAACATGTAGAGACAAGGAGAACAATTCATTCTACATAATTTCTAGTTTTTTTAGATCTGATTTTACTCCTCCCCAAGGATTCTCCTTTTACATCCATAATTGAGGATTTGAAGATTTTTTGGCTTTGACTTTTGAGAAGAGTCTACCTCCGGAACTGGTCATTATAGTTTGTTATTTACTTTTCATTTACTCTTCCATATTCTTAATTTGTTTAGAGTTGATATTGGATTATTTTCAGAGTTTATTAATACAAAACTATTTTTACTTTTAATTAATCTCTTTCATTGTTATTTATTACGTCTCTTTTTATTTTCTCCATTGGTTTTGTGAAGTCTACATTTACGATGATGGAGTAGTTCCCCAACTTGATTGGGAGTTGATTAAAAGGATAACCTTGAGTTGGAATACTTAAGAGTTCAATTGTAATTGGTTCATTGTTGGTTGGCTTGTTAGTCACTAACTCTAATCCTTCCCAAGGGAGAGGATTAGGACTAGTGAATAGAAGTTGACTTTTAATTTGACTTTCTTTCATTCGTTGAGGGTTAACTAAATGAAAACAATGACTAATTATTAATTGATCTTGACAAAACTCCAACAAGGATAGAACTTCCAATTAATCTTCTCCCGGTCAAGATTTTATTTAAATCATATAAATTCTCTAATTTAATTTTCTGTTTATCAAACTCAAAATCCCATTTGAAAAACCTCTGATTGATAAAATAGCACATTTTCCTGCAACTCGTTGGGAGACGACCTGGGACTCATACTCCCAGTATTTTATTTCTAAAATTTGTGACAACTCTTTTCTAAATTGATAAGTGGATTTTTGCCGGTTAAGGACTGTACTCGCAACGCCATTTTTCTAAATAATTCTTAATCTGCCAATTTTCGCCTACGTCAATAAACATCTTGCATCCAATACGTACCATGCCCCGTTATATTTCCATTGATGAATTGATCACATGGAATCGTGACCATGTCTTTCATTCACTATTTTCCTTACCTGGGCATCGATTATTACTTGCACTGCCCTCTTCCTTGAACTTACATGCTACTACTCTTTTCCCTTTCAAGATGGCCACAAAAACGGGTAAAGAGAAAGCCTCTAACAAACCACCGACGAAGAACGGAACGAAAGAAGCACCGGCTGAAGAACCACAACCCCTGCCCACTTGCACATATTTGCATGCACCGAGGACGGTGCAATCTCTAAGTGTGGGGAGGTCGATACTGATCTCCGCGGGTTAGTACCTTCCTGTCTCAACTCCAATGTTTAAATTTTCTTTGATTAATTGTTGCATTTGCATATTTGATTGCATATTTTCTTGACTTTGTGCATATTTTACCACTTGGTTGAAGTAACATTTTCTTTTTCAAAAAACTTTTTATAGCATTTCACTAATTAGAATTAAACTTTTTGAAAAACTTGTTTGAAGAAATTTTATTTTGGAACATGGTTTAGAGCTCGAACACACAAAACCAGTGAGACTTTGAGACTATTCGATTGGTTGCATCTTATCAACCAATTTTTTATTTTTTTTGGTGTGTGTTTTTCTCTCTAAAATTGTGATATTTGTCTTTCTTAAATCTATATTTCCATTATTTGATGTATGCATGCACTTATATGATTGAGGCCTTGTTTCACTGAGCTTACATACCCATATGGCCTTACCTTTTATTATCCTTTGCAAACCAATGTTGAGCCTATTTTACCCCTTTGTTCTTTACTTTAGCTCATCACTAACTCTAAGCGAAAAACAATAATGTCCTTAATTTGAATCCTTGATTAGCTTAGACTAAGTGAGAGTGCTTATGATTTAGGTGTGGGGAAAGTGGGTTTGGAAACGTTTGGTTTGAGAATTGAGTATGTTAGACTTTCTGTGAAAAATATTGAGAACATGTTTATGCATTCAATACCTTAATCGTATGCATTGAGAAAAATAAAATAAAAGAAAAAGAAAAAGAAAAAAATAAAAAAAAAGAAAAGAAAAAGAGCAGAAAAATAAAAAGGGGACAAAATGCCCCAAAGTGAATGGTGAAATCAATGCATATGAGTTGTACTCAAATTTGGGATGCATGAATATGTGGTAAACATAGTTAATGGGCAGTTAGATCTTGTATTGTGATGATATGGATTGTCTTAAGTTAGGTGGGAAAAGTTTATGTTAATTAAGGATTCAGATTTTAGTCCACTTGGCCAAATACAATCCCACCTTGACCCTAACCCAATTGCAACCCTTAAAAGACCTCTTGATATGTGTATTGGTGCATTAAATTTTTTGTTGATTGTTAGATGAAGAGCAAGCCTTAGAAAGCAAGATTAGTAGAGAATTGAGAGAATCGAACCTTAAACACTTGAGTGATTAGAGTGTATACACTTTTGGTGAGGGTTAGATGCTCGATTCTTTGTTCCCGGCTTTCATGAGCTATCTTCTTCTTGCAAGTTATTTGTACTTCACTTTTATTATTTGAATTAGTGAAATCCAGTTCATATTTGTTCTTGAAAGATTTATTTACTTTTTCACCAAGTAGGTAGAATCATTTTAGCATGTAGTTGCATTCACAATCATATGTTGCATTGCATGAGTCTTGCTTTTCCCTACTCATTTAATTTTATCTCCTTAAGCTAAGCATGAGGACATGCTAATGTTTAAGTGTCGGGAGGTTGATAAACCATTATTTTATGATTCATATTGTGTTTAATTGAGTGGTTTTTATCAAGTCTTTACCCACTTATTCATATGATTAGCATGTATTTGCAATTCCTTCCTAAATTGTTTTATGATTGAAAACTTGCTTCCTAGAGTCTTTAATTTGTGTATTTTAATAATCTCTTATTACCATTTGATTCCTTGATATGTGTGTTAAGTGTTTCAGGCTTCATAGGGCAGGAATGGCTTAGAGAATAGAGAGGAAACTTACAAAAAAAGGGAAGGAGCATAAGAAATAAAGGAGACAACCAGCGGACAGCGACGCACATGCATGGCTGACGCGTGCGTGCAAATTGGACAAAATCACAGCAACGCGTACGCGTGCCTGACGCGTACGTGTGGATTGGAGTTCGCGCAAATGACACGAGCGCGTGCCTGACGCGTACGCGTGACTGACGCGTACGCATGACCTGCGCGATCTGCAGAAATTTCAGAATACGCTGGAGACAGCTTCGGGCCGCATTTTGACCCAGAGTTTGGCCCAGAAACACAGATTAAAGTCAGGGAACATGCACAGACTCAAGATACATTTCATACACCATTCATAATTCACTTTTCATAATTTAGATGTAATTTTTAGAGAGAGATGTTCTCTCCTTTCTCTTCTCTCTTAGGATTAGGATTCCTCCTAAAGGATTTAGGAATATTTTCATCTTCTTCATCACAGGTTCAATGTTCTTTTTATTTATTTTTTCTTTTATTTGTTAATGAACTTTTCATGTTAGGATTTTCTTAATTAATATAATTTGAGGTATTTCAGACTCATGATTGCTTTCTTCTATTTATTATATAAATAATTTAGATTTTTCTCTTTTGGCTTTGGTTGATTAATTGGTAACTCTTGAGTTGTCAAACTCATCGTGATTGATAATTACTATCTTTGCTGATTAATTTAGATTCCTATAACTCTAGTCTTTCCTCAAGAGTTGACTAGGACTTTAGGTGTTAAATTGATTTGTCCACTTAACTTACCTTCATAGTTTGAGGTTGATTTAGTAGGAGCAAAAATATAATTCTTATCACCATTGATAAGGATAACTAGGATAGGACTTCCAGTTTTCATATCTTTCCAAGAGTTTTATTAGCTATTGATTTATTAATTCCTGCAATCTATTTTCTTTTATTCAAACCCTTTTAAAAAACCCAAAACACTATTTTCCATAACCAATAATAAAAAACACCTCCCTACAATTCCTTGAGAAGACGACCCGAGGTTTAAATACTTCGGTTATCAATTTCAAAGGGGTTTGTTACTTGTGACAACCAAAACATTTGTAAGAATGGAATTCTTGTCGGTCTAGAAGCTATACTTACAACGGGAATTTATTTGTGAAAATTCTAGATTGCGCGAGAGTTTCGTTCTTCAATAGGCTAGAATCTAAAGAAGCAGCATTCTCTGATCTTGAAGATTCGACCTTGTCTGTGGCATTTTGAGTATGATTTCCAAGAGAATGGACTACTATGCGCTTCATGTTTCGTCAGATTGAATATCACAACCACTGGCCATGGCCGTGTTCATTCTGTAGCAGAGGAGATCAAGGACCATTGGCGTGGCTTTGATCACTTACAGCTTGCTATAGAAGAAGATCATTCACATGCAAAGAAGATAGTGGTACTAGAGTTAATTCAGAAAGGCAAAGCAACTCTGACTCTCAACTCTATTCCTATTATTTACTATTCCCAGCATATAATTCCTAATAGCTAACTTCTTAATATCCAAAAACTTCTGATTTCGCCTGACAAAGGCCTACAAGACAACCATAACTTGCTTCAAGCCATAATCCTCATGGGATCGATCCTGACTCGCTCAGGTATTACTTGGACGACCCAATACACTTGCTCGTACTGCTGTTGTTGTACGAAATAGTGTGGGTTTTGCGTACACACGCACCAAGTTTTTGGCACCGTTGCCGGGGATTATTGAGTTTGGACAAACTACCGGATTGTTTTGCTCCTTAGATCAGGTAAGTTTATTTCACATTATTTTAATTGAGTCCTTAATTTTCGTTTTCCTTTTCTATTTTTTTTTTTGATTTTTTTTAAATCTTTTCAAAAATATTTTTTTCTTTGTTCAATTTGTGTTACTAGTTAAAGTCTTTGTTATGTTCTTGTTGAGTCTCTGATTTTTGCAATAGTATAACTTTAATTAAAGTCCTTTATTTTTCTTCTTCAAATTTTTCGAAAATTTTAAAAAGGTTTTCCAAAAATATTTTTTATTTTCTTTGTTTAATCGTTGTTCTTTGAATGTGTCTATGTTCTTGGGAACAGTTGTTCCCTTGAGTCTTGCTTTCTAAAAATTTTTCAAAAATAATTTTTTTTGTTTAATCTTGTCTCAATTTTAGGTTTGGTGTTTTCTTTTTGTTTTCTTTATATTTTTTCAAAAATTTCTTGTTGGTCTTTTAAAAAATTTTAAGTTTGGTGTTCTTTTTGCGTTCTTGAGTTCTTTGAGTCTTTATATTTGTGTTCTTGTTGTTCTTGTGCGTCTTCAAAGTGTTCTTGAGTCTTGTATGTTTCTTGATCTTAAAATTTTTAAGTTTGGTGTCCCTTGGTGTTTCCCTCCAAAATTTTCGAACATAAAGGGTGCTAGATCTAAAAATTTTAAGTCTTGTGTCTTTTCTAACTAATCTTTAACCAAATTTTCGAAAATTTAAATAAAAAATCAAATTTTATTTTTAAAAATTTTATCATATCATATCTTAGTTGTCAAGTTTTCAGAAATTAAATTTTTCAAAAATAAAAATCGTATCTTTTTCAAAAAATCTAATCTTTTTCAAAATCTCATCATATCTTTTTCAAAATTCAAAAATCTTATCTTATCTTTTTCAAATTTCAAATTTTTAAAATTAAATCTTTTTCAAAATCAATTTTCTAATCTTATCATTTTTTGTTTCTTATCTTATCCTTTTTAACTTCTATTTTTTTAAATTATATCTTTTTCAAAACTTTTTAAATCTTATCTTATCTTTTTTCTAATTTTAAATTTCAAGTTCAAATCTTTTCTTATCTTATCTTCTATTTGTTTATGTTTATCTTTTCTTAATTAATATCTTATCTTCTCTCTCATCTTTTTCAAAACTACTTAACTAACTTTTCTCTCCTTAATTTTCGAAAACTACTTCTCATCTTCTCTCTCTTATTTTTCAAAACCTCCTAACTAATTCTTCCCTCATTAATTTTCAAAAATTATCTCTCTTCTTCTCTCTTCTATTTTCGAAAATTCACTAACCAATTTTAAAATATTTTTAAATTACTAACCATATTTTTTGAAAATTAATTAATTAATTAATTAAAATAAAAATATTTTTGTTATTTACTTTTTCTATTTATACATTTTCTCCCCTCACCTCTATTCATTCAACTCTACTTCTTTCTACTCTGGGTCTAGCTCAACTTCTTTATCTTCCTTTCTTTTTTCTTCACATCTCACTTGGAGCTTCTTGCTAATTGGCATAGAAAGCTTTCTTGTGATTTCTTTTCCATCTCCTTCTATCTTCTCTTTTCAAGGTAATCTTCTTCTACTTCGTTTATTTATTTTTATTTTTATTTTTTTTTCTTCTTCTTCCTTCACTTCTGACTTTAAGAAGGAGTGTCTTGCCTATTGGCGTGGTCTTTTTTTTCTTTCTTTCTTTTCTTCTTGTTTATGACCAGGAACAGGGATAAAGAACCCTTCTTGACTCCTGATCCTGAACCTGAAAAGACTCTAAGGAGGCATTTACAACAAGCTAAAGCACAACACTCCGGATGAGACCTTTCAAAAAGTTTTGAACAAAAAAATGGGACACGGCCGACCACAAGAGGAGACCAGAAAGGTCCTTGGTGACTTCACCATGCCTACCTCTAATTTTTATGGCAAAAGCATTGCTGTACCTACCATTGGAGCTAACAATTTTGAGCTTAAGCCTGAATTAGTCTCCCTTCTATAGCAAAACTACAAATTTCATGGATTTCCATTGGAAGATCCACATCAATTCTTGGTATAATTCTTATAGATCTATGATACTATAAAAACTAATGGAGTAAATCCTGAGGTTTATAAGCTTATGCTCTTTCCCTTTGCTTTAAGAGATAGAGCTAAGTTCTGGTTGCATGCCCAACCTATAGAGAGTCTTGACTCTTGGGAATAGCTAGTTAATGCTTTTCTAACTAAGTTCTTTTCTCCTCAAAAGATGAGCAAGATTAGAGTGGAAGTTGAAGCCTTCAGACAAAGAGAAGGTGAATCCCTTTATGAAGCTTGGAAAAGATAAAAGCAACTGATGAGGAGATGTCCTCCTGACATGCTCTCAGAGTGGTCCATTATAGGCGTGTTCTATGATGGTTTGTTTGAGATGTCCAAAATTTCTTTGGACATCTCTGCAGGTAGATCTCTCCACTTGAAGAAAGCACCTGCAGAAACAAGAGAGCTCATTGAGATGGTTGCAAACAACCAATTCATGTACACCTCTGAGCGGAATCCTGTAAATCATGGTATCTCTCAGAAGAAAGGAGCTCATGAAGTTGAGACTCTGAATGCCATCCTAGCTTAGAATAAGATCCTGACCTAACAGTTCAACATGATCGCTCAACATCTCACTAGGATGCACACTGTAGCTAGCAGTGCTCAGGAAGCTTCTCTTGAAGAAGAAGCTTATGATCCTGATCAACCCACCATGGAGGAGGTGAGTTACATGGGAGAACCTTATGGAAACACTTACAACCCATCATCGAGGAATCATCCTAACCTCTAATGGAAGGATCAACAGAAACCTCAGCAAGGTTTCAATCAAGGTGGTAGGAACCAGAATAGGTTCAATAATAGACCACCATTCCCATCTTCTCAGGGGAATATGGAGACCTCTAAGTAGAGCCTTTCTAAATTATCCATTCTAGTCTCTAGCCTCACTAAGACCACCCATAGTTTCATTAATGAAATAAGGTCCTCCATTAGAAACTTGGAGGTACAAGTTGGTCAACTGAGCAAGAGGATCCCTGAGATCCCTCCTGACACTCTTCCCAATAATACTAAGGTTAATCCTAGAGAAGATTGCAAGGCCATAACCATGGAGGTTGAGGCCGAATTGGAGGATAATGGGAAGGTGATGAATGCCAGTGAAGAAGCCTTCAATGGGCGTTCAACGTCCAATAAGCTGACAATGCTAGCGTCGAACTCCAACCCAAGCACACCCCTTGAGTGCTTAAATCCCACTCAAGAACCCTCTATCTCAAAACCAAAGGAAACCATAAAGACAATAGAGGTTCCTTTGAATGCACTTATGTAGTGCATAAGTTCTGATGACTACTCATCCTCAAGTGAGGATGAAGACACTTGGGAAGAGCAAGTTGCTCGGTACCTAGGAGCTCTTATGAGGCTGAATGCCAAGTTATTTGGTACAAAGCCTCTGGAGGAAGAACCTCCAATGCTTACCAAAGAACTCCATGCTTTAGTTCAGCAAGAGCTCCCTCAGAAGCTTCCAAACCCTGGATGCTTTCTGATTCGTTGCACCATAGGATCTATGACCTTAGAAAAGGCTCTATGTGACATAGGGTCAAGTATTAACCTCATGCCACTGTTTGTAATGAAGAAGTTAGGAATCCTTGAGGTACAAGCTACACTCGTCTCTTTGGAGATGACAGACAAGGCAATGAAGAAGCCCTATGGCATAGTAGAGGATGTATTGGTTAAAGTTGAAAACCACTATATCCCTGCAAACTTCATTGTCCTGGACATAGAAGAGGATGAGGATGATTATGTCATCCTTGGAAGACCATTCCTAGCCACAACCAATGCTATCATTGATGTGGCTAAGGGAGAACTAACCCTAAAGTTAAGGGAAGATCATATCTTATTCAAGATGCCTCACCCCTATTCTAAATTTAAAAGAGAGATAACAGTGCAACACCTAGTCTGCCAACCTTCTCTTTCTATGCAGAGCTTTACAGAGCCCCCAGACATTAATTCTAAGTTTGGTGCTGGGCAGTCCTCAACAAGTTCTAAGCACAAAGGTACTAAAATGAAAGTACCTAAAGGCTGGAAAGACAAAAAAGTCCCTACTAAAGGCCTCTCACCTGGCATGAGAGTTGTCTTCACTAAGAAGCTAGCCTTACCACATACAGTGAGTCATGTCCTATCTCTAGAGCATGTAGATCTCATTCATGAGAGGACAAGAAAAAAATTCACTATTAGGGGCAAAAATCTGAGCCCATACTCTCCTCCATAAGGAGCTAAAGGTCAAGCTAGTGACTCTAAAAGAGCGCTTGTTGGGAGGCAACACAACTTTAGTCAACCTTATTTATTTTATTTTTATTTTATTTTTCTTTGAGTTTTAGAGTCATGATCATGTGCATCAGTCAGGAGACAGATTTCATAGCAGTGAAAACAGAACATTCCTGGTAGAGTGTCAAAGTTGAACGCCAGCTAGGAAGCCCTGCTCGGCGTTCAATAACCCAAGAGGGGAGCATTGCTGGCGTTGAACGCCAGCCAGGGAGCAGCCCCTGGGCGTTCAAACGCCAGTGCAGAGAAGCAGAGAATCTGGAAGTCCCTAGCCTTTCAGGACCAAGAGGTCCCACAGAAGCTCCACCTACCCCACCTTCTTCATCCTCGTTGATTATATTTGCTCGAGGACGAGCAAAACTCTTAAAGTTTGGTGTTGCAAAAGCTTTGCTTTGTGACTTCTACCACTCTTAGGTATAAAGAAGAGGATGGAGCAAACTAGAGAGCATGCACATGAACCTGTGCAGCCACCTCAACAATGACAAATGAGTGACATAGAAGAGATCAAGCACTACATGGGATCCTCAAGGAGGAGCACTAGCCACCATCATTCAGGTGGATTCATTCTCTTTTACTCCTTTCCTATTTTTTTCTATTTTCTTTCTGTTTATTATCTGTTCTCTTGGTCTAGTTGCATGATCATTTGCATTGATGTCTTAAAGTTGTAAAATGTTCCATATATCTCTCACCTTGCTTAAATGAAAAATTTTTATTGAAAAGAATTGAGAGATGCACGAATTTCAAGTTTAAAATAAGATTAGTTTAATTAGTTTGATGTGGTGTCATTTGCTTTTGTTTTCTGAATGTATGAAATAAACAATGCATATTTAAAGTTGAAATTTAGAATGTTGGCCCTTGAAAGAATAAGAAAAAGGGAAAAGTATTATTGATAATTTGAAAAATCTAAAAATTGATTCTTGAAGCAAGAAAAAGCAGCAAAAAGAAAAAAGAAATAAAGCTTGCGAAAAAAAAAAGAAAAATGGCGAAAATAAAAAGAGCAAAAAAGCCAAAAGCTCTTTAAAACAAAAGGCAAGAGCAAAAAGCCAGTAACCCTTTAAACCAAAAGGCAAGGGTAAAAAGGGCCCAAGGCTTTAAGCATTAGTTGTTAGGAGGGCCCAAAGGAATAAAATCTTGGCCTAAGTGGCTAAATCAAGCTGTCCCTAACCATGTGCTTGTGGTGTCAAGGTGTCAAGTGAAAAGCTTGAGACTGAGCGGTTAAAGTCGTGGTCCAAAGCAAAAAGAGTGTGCTTAAGAACTCTGGACACCTATTTCTGGGGACTCTATCAAAGCTAAGTCACAATCTGAAAAGGTTCACCCAGATAAAGTGTTTGTGGCATGAATGTATCCGGTGGTAATATTGGAAAACAGAGTGCTTAGGGTCACGGCCAAGACTTAGAAAGCTGTGTTCAAGAATCAAAATAAACTTAACTAGGAGAGTAAATGATATCATCTAGATTCTAAGTTCCTAAATATGCCAACGTCTTTGAGTTTTATGGGATAGTGAGATGCCAAAACTATTTAGAAGCAAAAAGCTACTAAGACCCACTCATCTGATTGTAACTAAGCGTCATTTGAAACTTAGAAATTTATTGTATCTTAATTTTCTTTTGATCCTACTATGTTTTTAGTTGCTTAGTGACAAGCAACTGTTTAAGTTTGGTGTTGTGATGAGCGGATATTTTATACGCGTTTTGACATCATTTTCATATAGTTTTTTGTAGTTTTTATTAAGTTTTTATAGGTTTTAGTGTTAAATTCACATTTTTGGATTCTACTATGAGTTTTTGTGTTTTTGTACAATTTCAGGTATTTTCTGGCTGAAATTGAGGAGCTGGAGCAGAAGTCTGATTCAGAGACAGAGAAAGCACTGCAGATGTTGTCCAGATCTGACCTGCCTGCATTTGGAAGAGCTTTTCTGGAGCTCAAGAAGTCGAAATGGAGCACTCTCAACGGCTTTGGAAATCTGACTTTTAGAGCTTTCCAGAAATATATAATAGTTTATACTTTTCTTCGGATTAGAAGGCCCAAAACTGCCATCCAACGCCAGCTTCCTGCACCCTTCCAGACGTCCAGCGCCCAAAGAGCAGAGCCCAGCATCCAAAGGCCTAGAAAGGACCCCCGATCTGGCATTCCATTCCCAAGGAGCCTCATAGCACGTGGATCTCATCAAAGCTCAGTCCAAACCCTCACCAAGTGGGCCCCAAAAGTGAATTTTAGCACTAAATAGACTGTTTTACCCTTACTAGTCCTTTGTTTAGTATTTAAGGGATTAAACTTATGTAATTCAAACAAATTTTACCTTCTTCAAATTCTCCACTAAGGGAGGGGAGAGGTCTGCCATTAATTTCATCCTTGTGTTTTTATTTTCAGTATGATTTTCTAAACCTCCTAGGTTGAGGGGAAGAGCCCTGCCGAGTCCTATGAATTAATAAAAGTACTATCTCTTCTTCTTTGATTCGTATTTGATCTATCTCTAAGATGTATACCACGATCTTTATCGTGGTGAACAGGATGATTTGACAAATTGGCTCTATTCATCACATTAAGACGAACGTGCCTGACAAACACCCGCGTCTACTTGGGTTCATGTGAGCACCTGGAAGAAAAGCACGAGCCAACAGCAATGGATTTACATCTCTCAGATGGTTAATCCACGATTTCGTTGGGGACTTCTCGAGACACCAATTCAGCCGATCTCTGGGGAGATTAAGGTCTCTGTGGTATAGGCTAGAATCCAAAGAAGCAGCATTCTCTGATCCGGAAGATTCGACCTTGTTTATGGCGTTTTGAGTAGGATCGCCAAGAGAAAGGATTGCTATGCGCTTCACCCTTCATCAAATTCAATATCACGACCACTAGCCATGGCGGTGTTCATTCTGTAGCAGAGGAGATCAAGGACCATTGGCGTGGCTTTCATTACTTACAGCCTGCCATAGAAGAAGATCATTCACAAGCAAAGAAGATAGTAGTACCATAGTTAATTCAGAAAGGCAAAGCAACTCGGACTCTCAACTATATTTCTATTATTTACTATTCCCAGCATATAATTCCTAATACCTAACTTCTTAATATCCAACAACTTCTGATTTCCCCTAACTAAGACCTGCAAGACAACCATAGCTTGCTTCAAGCCATAATCCTCATGGGATCGACCCTGACTCGCTCAGGTATTACTTGGACGACCCAGTGCACTTGCTGGTACTACTGTTGTTGTATGAAATAGTGTGGGTTTTGAATACACACGCACCAACAACCCTCAATAGCTGTGTAGCACTGGAAAATGTTCTATGGTCGTTCCACTATCTATCTGATTGCCTCAATGCAGCAGTTGAACATACAAATATTGCTGGAGTTGCCTTAATTCAAAAAAATGACCTTTCAACAGGCCCTCTTCTTGTTCTCTAAT
The DNA here is from genome assembly GCF_003086295.3 of Arachis hypogaea. Classification (NCBI taxonomy): domain Eukaryota; kingdom Viridiplantae; phylum Streptophyta; class Magnoliopsida; order Fabales; family Fabaceae; genus Arachis; species Arachis hypogaea. The sequence continues at coordinate 82,991,052 of NC_092036.1, read as the reverse complement.
CTCTTTATCATGTTACTCTTTTTCTTTGTCTCTTTACTCTGCTCTGATTACACTTTTCTCTTTATCTCTTTACTCTGCTCTGATTACTTTTTTTAACGTATGTATTTATAGCTTATGTAAATTTCGAGATGAAGAGTTAGCTTGTCCCAAGCATAGGTTCATTAAGTCTATACTGAAATAGTATAACTTTTCATATAATACCTAATGCTAGGCACAACTTAAATACTAAACATGTTGCTCCTAGTTTGCTCACTAATCACCATTTATTTCTGTCATTAAAACTTTATCGACTTTATTTTTCGATCTTTATCTTTTCTTCAACTTTTTATCTTTCCTTTGTCTTTGCCTCACTAATATCTTATTGCTACGCCCTAAGTGTTTTATAAATGTAATTATGAGATTCTGAACTCAAAGTTGTCTTTCTAAAGCTTTTATGAAAAATTGTCTTTTCCACGTTATTTTATCATTTTTAATAAAATATTATTTTTAATTAAATATTATTATTTAATATTTTATTATTATTTATTATTTTATTATTAAATTTTCAAAAATTTACCCACTTTTACCTTTAACTTTATAAATTCATTTTTTACCACTTGTAACTTTTAATATATTTACTTTAACCACCCTAACTTTGAATATTTACAAAATAACCCCCAAATACCAAAATAATTACTTCCTTGCCCTTTTTAAGATTAAAAAGATGTTCTTCATTATTCTTCATCATACTCAAAGTATTCTTCGTGTTTTTCATAAATTCTTCAAATTATTTTTCTGTTTTTACCCGTTTTTCAATCTTTTTAGTAACCGATTTTTACCAAAATTCAAAATAAAATTGCAGCCACCAAAACCCCATATTTTTCACTTGATTTCAACACAAAATCAACCCCAATTTTATGGTTAGGGTTTTGTTTTCCAGCAGCCATGAAGAACTGTTGAATATCATCAAATTTTCAACAAAATTTTAACAAAAATCGGTCATATAAACAATAAATTTCAAGCATAAAAAATCATATCATAATCAGAAAACTCAAACACAATTAATCAAGATTAATTTTGCCAAAACCTACATTGATTTGTTGCCTCAAATTCGGTTATGCTTCTAGGTGTTCTTTAAGCACTTTTTCCTCTTAGATCACATGAAGAACAACTTTAAATTCAAAAACTCTCAACTGACTGAAACTTCATATGAATATTAGGATGAGATTCATCACCTTACTCTTGCTGAAAATTGAGGTTTCTTAGCCCTCAAGTCAAGTTAAGCATGATTCCTAAGGAAGAATATCAAGAAAATACATGTTCATACATGTTTCCTTGAAACCGAAGCAAAAGGGAGAAGGAGAAGCCTACTCACCTTGATTCCATACTTGATTTGTCATATCATTGTGAAGAGAAATAAGAGAGATTCATTTTGGTGTAATTGAAATTTTGATTTGAGTTTTAGTTCAGAAGAAATCAAGCTTTGAAGATTTGGAACTAAGAAAATTTCTCTCCCTTTCTCTCTTGCTATTTTCGGCCACAAGAAGCAAATGAGCCAGCCTTCTGGGTCTTGGGGTGGTAGAGGTGGGCTATGCTTGGTTGGTTTGGAGGTGATTTAGGATAATATTAAAACATCTCCAGTGTGTAACTACTAAAACTAGATGTATCGGAACATATGTAAAAACATCTCTAAAAAATCTTTTCTGAGCTACTAGCATAAATGACACTAATAACATATTTATTATGGGAATAAAACATGTATGATGAGGCATTAGCATTGCTAAAATTATCCGAGAGTGTTGGTGCTAATCTGCACCAATAAACTGTGAACTTGGTCAAATCGATCTCTTATTTTTAACTAAAACAGATAAGGTAATATTATAATATTATTTAAGTATCTCTAATATTAATATAATAATAATATTATATTACTATTTCTCTTCTCTCATGAATCGAGTCCAGTTCATCAAACTGAGACTATTTATAGAAACTAGAATCAAAGCCTCCTAACCGATACAGTTCAAAAATTAGGTTCTTCGCGACTGCGTTGTTGAGCTTGCCTCAAAAGAGGTTTTGGCTTAATGATTACATAATGACAATGAGGATTGATATGCTTGATAATACAACAGAGGTGTTCCCTTCATTAATCTTCCGGAGATTTCGTGTCTTCAGAAAAGATTTCGTATACTTGAAAACTAGGTTGTTACGGTTTGCTTATCTTTTTCTATCCTTTTCCTACATTTCACAAGAAATCAAATGACTCAAAGTACTAATAAAATATCATATAAAAGTGCATGATAATTGATAAACCGCTATTTTACGGCTTATCTCGTGCTTATTTCAGTAGATTTTACCCATTATTCTCACACTTATTCATTGAATTCACATGTTTTACATTTTCCTTCCTAATTTTGTGCTATGATTTGAAAACATGCTTCTTTGGCCTTAAATTTGCTAATTTTAATTTTCTCTTATTACCATTCGATGCCGTGATATGTGTGTTAAGTGATTTCAGGGTTTATAGGGCAGGAATGGCTTAGAGGATGGAAAGGAAACATGCAAAAGTGGAAGGAATACAAGAAATTGAAGAAATTGCAAAGCTGTCAAGCTTGATCTCTTCGTACTAAATCAGACATAACTTGAGCTATAGAGATCCAAATGAGGCGGTTCTAGTTGCATTGGAAAGCTAACATCCGGGGCTTCGAAATAATATATAATTTTCCATAGTTGCCTTACTGTTAGGTGATGCGCATATGAAAAGGACACGTACGCGTGGATGGTGCAGCAAACAAGCGACACGTACGTGTGGGCGACGCGTACGCATGACAGAGCCACGTGCTGTACGTATTAGAAATCCCTGGGGGCAATTTTGTGCTTTTTTGGCCCAGTTTCAAGCCTGAAAAACATAGATTAGAGGCTGGAAGCAGAGCAGAATCATAGACACTTCTCATTCACACAATTTAGGTTTTAGATGTAGTTTTCTAGAGAGAGAGAGAGAGAGGAGAGAGGCTCTCCTTTCTCTAGGGTTTAGGTTTTTAGGTTTATTTCTTCCCAATTTTAGAATTCTACCTTCATTCAATTTAGGTTTCTTCTACTTTAATTGTTCTAGTACTTTGGTTTATTTATTTCTCTTGTTGAATTGTTTATTTCCCCAATTTGGTTTATGAACTCCATATTAGATTCAATTTCCCTTTTAATGCAATTTGAAGTATTTTATATTTATTGCTTCTTCTATTATTTGTTATCATTGATTTTAAAATTGTTGGTTTTAGGTTTTATATTCTCTTATTACGTTTTTATGCTTTTATTTTGTGCCCACCAAGTGTTTGACAAAATGCTTGGATTGGTAACTTAGGGACTCTTGAGTTACTAATGTCCAAGTAATTGATGATTAGTAGCCATTGACTCTAGTTCTCACTAATTGAATTGGTGGAGAACTAGGACTTATGGACTTGGACTGATATAACTCATTTAACTTTCCTTTACTACTAGTTAGAGGATGAATTAATGGGATTGATCCTTGCCAATTCTCATGTTGTGGTTAGTGATAAGGAGAGAGATCCTTGACCACCAAACCTTGTCAAGACCTCTTTATCATTTGACTTTTATTACCATTTACTTTTTGTTGTTTCTTAATCCAAAAGCCCAAAAATATATAACTCATAACCAATAACAAGAACACTTCCCTGTAATTCCTTGAGAGACGACCCGAGGTTTGAATACTTTGGTTATTAATTTTAGGGGTTTGTTACTTGTGACAACCAAATTTTTGTATGAAAGGGTTCTTTGTTGGTTTAGAAACTATACTAGTAATGCGGTTTCAATTGTGAAATTCTAGACCACATAAAATTCCGTTCATCAAAATGGCACCGTTGCCGGGGAATTGCAAACGTGTGCTTTATTATTGGTTATTGTAAATATTTGGTTTTTTCTTGTTTGTTAGTTTTTGTTAGTTTTTAGGACTTAGTTGCTTATTTTTATTAGTTTTTTGTTTTTATTTGCTACTATGAATTCCTCATCACTTTAGCTTTGAGTTTGGTTCAAATTATGTTGTAGGAAATGGAAGCTATAATGAGAATATGCATTAAGGATGGGACAATCAAAAATGGGAGGAGCCACAAGGATTTGCTCAACCTTCTTGGCAACAACCTCCTCCGGTCTCATATAGGTATAACTCCAATCCTAATGCATATCAATCTAATAGATGTCGTAGTCCTTCTTGTACGTGTCAACAACCACCACCACATGCCTATGAACCCGCTCCTCAACATAATTTTGAACCACCATACTCACAAGTCCCTTACCACCAAACACCCCCATATGACCCTAATCCTTACCCACCATACCAAGAACCTTACGAGCCATACTTAGACCCACCCTAATTCTAAAACAATTTCCCCTAAGAACCACCAGCTCAATATACACCATTTCCATATCCTTATCAAGAGGAACCACCTTCATATTATGAGCCTTTTCTCCCAACAAATGAACCCTTCCATCCACCCCAAGCTCCCGTAGATGATACCCTTAGTGTTATTCACCAAGGGCAAAGAGAGCTTCAACCAACACTTACCTCTACTCTCACTAGTCTCACCTCTACTCTCCAAGGTCTTATATCCCGTATGGATTCATCATTTACCACTAGTTGGTTGAAGTGATATCTTCTTTTTCAAGAAACATTTTAGAGTATTTCACTAATTTGAATTAAAACTTTTGTTAAACTTGTTTGAGAAAATTTATTTTGGAACATGGTTTCGAACTTGAACACATAAAACCTGTGAGATTTTGAGCCTATTCGATTGGTTGCATTTTATCAACCAATATTTTATTTTTGGTGTGTGTTGTTCTCTCTATAATTGTGATCTTTGTCTTGCTGAATTGTATATTTCTATTATTTGATGTATGCATGCACTTATATGATTGAGGCCTTGTTTCACTGAGCTTACATACCCATATGGCCTTAACCTTTTCATTATCCTTTGTAAATCAATGTTGAGCCTACTTATCCCATTTATTCTTTACTCTAGCTCATCACTAACTCTAAGCGAAAAACAATAATGTCCTTAATTTGAATCCTTGGTTCGCTTAGACTAGTGAGAGTGCTCATGATTTAAGTGTGGGAAAATCGGTTTGGGAGCATTTGGTTTTGAAATTGGGTATATTGTATATTTTTTGGTGAAAATGTGAAAAAAAAAGTTGATCATATATTCTTGCATTCAATACCTTAATCATATGAATTGAGAAAAATAAAAAGAAAATGAAAAGAAAAAAGGAAAAAAGAAAAGAAAAATAGCAAATAATAAAAAGGGGACAAAATGCCTCAAAGTATATGGTGATAGCAATGCATATGTACTGTACTCAAAGTTGGAATGCGTGAATATATGGAAAACATAGTTAATGGGTAGTTAGATTTTGTATTGTGATTACATGGACTGTCTCAAGTTAGGTGGAAAGTTTGGGTTAATCAAGGATTCAGATTTTAGTCCACTTGACCAAATACAATCCTACCTTGACCCTAACCCCATTACAACCCGTAAAAGACCTCTTGATATGTGTATCTGTGCATTAATTCTCTGTTGATTGGTAGAAGAAGAGCAAGTCTTAGAAAGCAAGGTTAGTAGAGAATTAAGAGAATCGAATGCTAAATACTTGAGTAATTAGAGTGTATACACTTCCAGTGAGAGTTTGATGCTCAATTCCTTGTTCCCGACTTTCATGAGCTATCTTCTTTTGCAAGTTTACTTGTATCTTATTTTATGATTTGAATTAGTGAGATCCAGTTCATATTTCTTCTTGAAGGATTTTTTTACTTTTAACCAGGTAGGTAAAAGCATTTTTTATTTAGCTGCATTCATACAAATAGGTTGCATTTCATACATCCTACCATTTTGCCTTCACTCTTTATAGTTTCTCTTATACTTAGCATGAGGACATGCTAATGTTTAAGTATGCGGAGATTGATAATCCGCTATTTTATGGTTTATCTCATGCTTAATTCAGTAGATTTTACCCATTATTCTCACACTTATTCATTGAATTCGCATGTTTTACATTTTTCTTCCTAATTTTGTGCTATAATTTGAAAACATGCTTGGCCTTAAATTTGCTAATTTTAATTCTCTCTTATTACCATTCGATGCCGTGATAAGTGTGTTCAGTGATTTCAGGGTTTATAGGGCAGGAATGGCTTAGATGATGGAAAGAAAACATGCAAAAGTGGAAGGAATACAAGAAATTGAAGGAATTGCAAAGCTGTCAAGCCTGACCTCTTCATACAAAATCAGACATAACTTAAGCTACAAAGGTCCAAATGAGGTGGTTTTAGTTGCATTGCAAAGCTAACATTTGGGGCTTCGAAATGATATATAATTTATCATAGTCGCCTTGTTGTTAGGCGACGCGCATGCACAAAGTACGCGTACACGTGGATGGTGCGACAGACAAGCGATGCGTATGCGTGGGCGATGCGTACGCATAACGGAGCCATGTACTGTACGTATCAAAAATCGCTAGGGGCAATTTCTTGGCTGTTTTTGGCTCAGTTTCAAGCCCGAAAAACACAGATTATAGGCTGGGAGCGGAGCAGAATCGTAGACACTTCTCATTCACACAATTTAGGTTTTAGATGTAGTTTTCTAGAGAGAGAGAGGCTCTAGAGAGAGAGGCTCTCTCCTCTCTCTAGGTTTTAGGTTTTTAGGTTTATTTCTTCCCAATATCAGAATTCTACCTTGCTTCAATTTAGGTTTCTTCTACTTTAATTATTCTAGTACTTTGGTTTATTTATTTTTCTTGTTGAATTGTTTATTTTCCCAATTTGGTTTATGAACTCCATGTTAGATTAAATTTCCTTTTCAATGCAATTTGAAGTATTTCATGTTTATTAATTCTTCTATTATTTGTTGTCATTGATTTTGCAATTGTTGGTTTTAGGTTTTATATTCTCTTATTACTTTTCTATTCTTTTATTTTGTGCCCACCAAGTGTTTGACAAAATTCTTGGAATGATGTTAGAGTAGGATATTATGTTCTTCGCTTGGGATGGTAACTTAGGAACTCTTGAGTTACTAATGTCCAAGTAATTGATGATTGGTAGCCATTGACTCTAGTTCTCACTAATTGAATTGGTAAAGAACTAGGACTTATTGACTTGAATTGATATAACTCATTTGACTTTCCTTTATTACTACTAGTTAGAGGATGAATTAATAGGATTGATCCTTGCCAATTCTCATGTTGTGGTTAGTGATAAGGAGAGAGATCCTTGATCACCAAACCTTGCCAAGACCTCTTTATCATTTGACTTTTATTACCATTTACTTTTTCTTGTTTCTTAATCCAAAACCCAAAAAATATACAACTCATAACCAATAACAAGAACACTTCCCTGCAATTCCTTGAGAGACGACCTGAGGTTTGATTACTTCGGTTATTAATTTTAGGGGTTTGTCACTTGTGACAACCAAATTTTTGTATAAAAGGATTCTTTGTTGGTTTAGAAACTATACTGGCAATGCGATTTCAATTGTGAAATTCTAGACCAGACAAAATTCTGATCATCAATAATCAAGCAAAAAGTCATCAAATTTCGCCATAGGAATACCCTAGAAAAGTACTTAAGATGATCATGAATCAGACATACATCCAATCTCCACCATAAGAATGGTAGACTTCAACAGTAAAGTAGTGCTTATTTTCAGAGTCTGGAAAATTTGGACTCAGTATTGTGTTTGGTAGTCAAAAATTGGAACTAAAATTTTTGTTCCTTCAGTATCTTCAGAAAGTGAGGACAGAGGGGGACTGCTATTTCTAGTAATGGAGACAAAAATTTTGATAACATTTCTTTCTAAAAGTAATATAATTTGACTTTTTAAATTTCAACTCTACCCCCTCAATATTTGTATTTATCTTAAACCAAATATAATACTTAGACATAACCCGGTCTAATACATTTTATACCAAACACAATATAGAGACTTAATTTACTCTCAAGTCTCCCTTTCGAACACAGCCTAAGTGCTCTCCCAACTTAGCAAGAAAAATCTCTAAGGCTTATGACACAATAAAAATACATCAAAAGAGTTTGACATATTTAATGACTTTTCTCCAAGTAAATCTCTCTTTGTCTTTTCTCTCAATAACTTTTACTAATACCTTACATATTTTTCCTTTTCATGAAAATAAAAAAGACAAACTAGAAAAATAACATATTTAACGAACAATATGAAGGAGAAGATGACTGTAGACAGAAAGCTATAGAAACTCAGATTTAGTTCTCTCACTCCTTCACTAAAGAACACCGAGTACCCTCAGATTTATCGGTAAAATAATAAAATTTATCTGCTGATAATGTGTTTATTGTTAATTCTGACAAAAAATTTGACAGTATATCCCTCGTCGATAATAAATTACCATCAAATTTTTGGATCCGCCGGCAGGTACCATCGGATTCTGCAACAGTTATTTATTTAATCCCTCTGTAATTACCGTCGAAAAATTCTACCGGTAATTTTGGCACTCCACAATTTTTTTCCTGCCTATTTACCGTCGGATGTTGTCTCTGATAAATCCAATTTTTTTTACACAATAGGTGGTCTAATTCCTTTTTTATTTATTTTTTTGCACAATTATTAGTAAAATTCTAAATAATAGAAACCAAATATGATAAATTAAATAAGTGTACAAAAAAATTAATGGTAAAAAAGTAAAATATACAATGAAACAATCTACAACAAAACTCTAATATCTAAAGATCCTAATAGTCGTTGTTGTCATCATCCCGTTGGTCTTGCTGAGGCAGTAGACTATACGGTAATGTTGTTGCCCCTGTAGCAGCCCCGCTACCACTGGCCCGCACTGCTCTTGGTACATCGCTTTCTGTTGCTCCAATAGCTAAAGTCGCTTCAACTCCAGCCTCCACTCCAACCGGAGAGAATTTGTGTATGATAAACGTGTGAGGATCAGCTTAAGGATTCTAGCACCGCGGTGTCTGTTGCTGAGGCATTGTCATCGTCGAAACAGTGGGATGTTGAGTGGACGAAGGTGGTGCAGGAGTCCACTCTGGTGGAACAGCCGAACCACTTTCTGGTTGTGAGGGTGGTGCAGCAGAAGGACCCACTGGAGTTTCTGGTGTCTTCTTCGTGCTGTGTTCTTCATTAGATTCTCCACATGAAGCCATGGGAGTCTGTTGAGTGTCTGAACGTCTGGAAGATAATCGATTTATTGCTTGCTCCAGTTGATGAAGGGTTGCATTAAATTGGTCTATTGATTTTTCGAAGAGAACCTGTAATTCTTGGCTTGATGGATATGGACATGGTGCATATGGAGGTGATGGTCCTTGGGAGTAACTAGGTTGGAATTGGGGTGGTTCTATATATGGTTCATATGGTGGTTGGTGTGGTGGATAAGGGTTAGGGTGATATGGGGGTGTTTAGTGGTAAGGGGCTTGTGAGTCTGGTGGTTCAAAATTATATAGAGGTGGAGGAGGTTCATGGGCATATGGTGGGTCTTGTTGGTAACTACAAGGGAGTCCACCATATCTATCATCTTGGTATGCATTGTAGAATGGTCTTTGTCCATGATATCCTGGAAGGTGTTATTGCCTAATGGGTTCATCAGATCCTCTTGGCTCCGTCTATCTTTGATTGGTTTGACCTTGATGCATATTCGTGTTATAGCTTCCTCTTTCTGCAACATAGTTGTAACCAGACTCATAGCCAAAGGGGTGAGAGTTCATAGTAGTAGAAGAAAATAAAAACAAAAACTAACAAAAAGAAAATATTTTGAAAAAGATATAATTTTTGAAAAAAAAAGCTAAGATTTTTTGTTGAAAAAGATTTGAATTTTGAAATTTGATTTTGAAATAAGACAAGATAAGATAAAAATTTTAAAATAAAAATCTGAAATTTTTTTTTGAAAAATATTTACAATAACCAATAATAAGGCACACGTTTGCAATTTCCCGGCAACGGCGCCATTTTGACGTTAGGATTTTTGCTAGTAAAGAATTTTGTAAAAATATAGTCGCATTGTGAGTATAGATTCTAAACCAACAGAAAATTCCTTCGTACAAACATTTTGGTTGTCACAAGTAACAAAACCCAATAAATTTATAAACCGAAGTATTCAAACCTCGGGTAATCTTCTCAAGGAATTGCAGGGAAGTATGATTTATTATTGGTTATGGAAAATAGCGTTTGGGTTTGAAAAAGGTTTTAAGCAAGAGAAATAGATTACAAGAATTAATATATTAATAACTAATAAAACTCTTGGCAAGGTATGAAAACTGGAAGTCCTATCCCAGTTATCCTTATCAATTGTGATGAGAATTGGATTTTTCTCCCACTAGTTTAACCTCTAACTATTAAGGTAAGTCAAGTGGATGGAATAAGTTTGGTTCCTCAGGTCCTAGTCTTTCCTTGGAAAAGGCTAGTTATTGGAACTCGAGTTAATTCTTGAAGAATTCCAATTTTCAGTCAACAATGAGTTTGACAACTCAAGAGTTACCAATTAATCAATTAAAGCCAAGAATATAAAAAGCTAAATTAAAATCATAAATATCCAGAATACCTCAAATTATATTGAATGAAGATGTCAATTCTAACATGGACAATATTCATAAGCCAATTGGGCAACATAAATCAAACACAAATAAAAGCTTCAGAGTAAACAAAAATAGAAGAGAAACATAAACTATTGAACCTGGTATGAAGAAACAATCCTAATTCTAAAAGAAATCCTAATCCTAAATCCTAAGAGAGAGGAGAGAACCTCTCTCTCCAAAAACTACATCTAAAATCTAAAATTGTGAGTAATGATTGAATGATTCATTCTGCTCCACTCCCAACCTCTAATCTGTGTTTTCTGGGCCGAGAACTGGGTCAAAAATTGCCCAGAAATCACTCCCAGCGCTTTCTGGTCCGTACAGGACGCGGCAAAGTGACGCGGAGGCGTCATCCACGTGATTGCGTGGAATGAGATTCGCAGATGCGACGCGTCCGCGTGAAGCGCGCGTTTGCGTCACTGATCTATATGGCCACTATGGCAAATTATATATCAAATCGAAGCCTCGGACGTTAGTTTTCCAACGCAAGTGAAACCGCATCATTTGGACCCATGTAGCTCAAGTTGTGATCGTTTTAATGCGAGAGGGTCAGGCTGACAGCTTTGCAGTTCCTTCAACTTCTTGTATTCCTTCCACTTTTGCATGCTTCCTTTCCATCCTTTGAGCCATTCCTGCCCTGTAATCTCTGAAGTCACTTAACACACAAATCAAGGCATCTAATGGTAATAAGAGAGGATTAATATTAGCAAATATAAGGCCAAAGAAGCATGTTTTCAATCATAGCACAAAATCAGGAAGGAGAATGTAAAACCATGCAAATCATGTGAATAAGTGGGCAAGGATTTGATAAAATCCACTCAATTGAGTACAAGATAAACCATGAAATAGGGATTTATCAACCTCCCCACACTTAAACATTAGCATGTCCTCATGCTAAGCTCAAGAGAAGCTATAAAGGAGTGAAGAGGAATGATAGAGAGTATGCAATGCAACCTATCTAGGAGGATGCAACTACATGCAAAATGTTTCTACCTACTTGGTTAAAAGTAAATAAGTTCTTCAAGACAAATATGAACCAAATTCCACTAATTCAAATTATACAATAAAAAGCAAGTAAACTTGTAAGAAGATAGCTCATGAAAGTAGGGAACATAGAATCAAGCATTGAACCCTCACTGGTAGTGTATATCACTCTAATCTCTCAAGTGTCTAGGGTCAATCACTCTATTCTTCTCTAATCATGCTTTCTAAACTTCGTTCTTCATCTAACCAATCAACAAATATTTAATGTATACATACAAACATCATGAGGTCTTTTTCAATGTTGTAATGGGGCTAAGGTAAGGGTAAGGGTATATATATAAGGCTAAGTGAGCTAAATAATTGAACCCTTGATTAGTCTAAGATTTCACCTAACATATACTTACTTTATACAATTTAAAATGCTTTACCTAGCTACCCAAATTTTTCCCACTTTTGTATTGGATGCTCATTTATCAAACTTATTTTTGAATTTTGTCCCGTGTGCATTGATTTCTTTTTATTTTGCATTTGGGGTAATATATTTTTTTGTATCCCCTTATTTAATTACTTAATAATTTTTTTTATTTTTTTTAATGCACATGGTAATTTAATTATTTTGATTTCACATGAGCATGCTTCCCAAATTTTCAAATAACTTATTGAATTTAATTTCCTACTTTTTTTCTATCATCCCATGTTCCCATAAAATTCCCCACACTTAAATTATACACAATATCTATCTTAAGCTAACCAAGGATTCAACTTAGGATTTTTTTAAATTGTTTTTCTGCTTAAGGCTAGTAATGTGGTTATAGAACAGAAGGGAATTAAAAGGCTCAAGGGGGCTAACAAGGGTGATGTAAAAGGTAGGCTTATTTGAGATAAGTAAGCAAAAATTCAAATAATGGCCTCAATCATATGCAGGTATGTATCTACATTCTATATTGGACATATAGACTAAAACAAAGTAAAGATTACAATCATAGAGAAGAAAACACACAAGAATAAAATATTATGGTTAAATAATGTAACCATGCAATTAAGCTCAAAATCTCACGGGTTGAGTGTTCTTTAGCTAAAAAACCATGTTCCAATTTACAATCTTCAAACAAATTTAACACATAGAAAATTTAAAAATTTTTTATTTATAATTTAAATTAGTGAAATACTATAAAAATTCCTTGAAAAAGAAAATATTACTTCAACCAAGTAGTGACTAAATGCATAAAATCAAACAAACATGCAATCAAATATGCAAATGTAACAATGAACAAACAAAGAAAATTAAACATTGGTGTTGAGATAGAAATAGCTAACCCATGGAGATCGGTATCGACCTCCCACACTTAAAGATTGCACCGTCCTCGGTGCATGCTAAGATGTACAAGTAGATGTGCTGCTCCAACTGATGTCTTTCTCTATAGATTGTGCAAATTGACTTGCCTGTCTCTCCAGTTAGAAGCTTTCCCTTTCCCTTCCTCGGTGGCCATCCTGAAAGAAGAGGAAAAAGAAGAAAAAGTGACCCAGAAATAAAAATAAGAATATAAATAAAGTCTGGGTGGGTTAATGCCAAGTAATGAGGGTCTCAATTACATGGTAGCTACAACATGCAAGTGAGAAAACAATAGAAGCACATGGCATGTCAACTAAATAGCAAACAAGTTAAGAAGCACCTAAAATAATGCAGGAGATATGCAACAGATGAGTAAAAAGATTGTAACACCAATGTAAAACAGTAAATATAGAAAAGAAAGGGAGAAGAAGAGAAAGAAGAGAGTAAAGAGAGAAGAAGAAAAAGAATGAATAAGATGAAGAATAGAGATAATAGAAGAAAGTAAAGAACGAAGAAGAAAGAATTAAGAAATGGGAAAGAAAAAGATTAAGAAAAGATAAGATAGTTGGCACTGGGATGGATAGGCTGTGCGGCGTAGGGGACGCGGACGCGTGGGGCACGCAGTCGTATGGATAGCGCTTCGAGGAAGTGACGCAAACGCGTGTGGCATGCGGATGCGTGACTCAATTTGTGCTAGTGGCGCGAGTGCAGCCTCGTGTTCGCACAACTCTCTGTTTAAATGCATTTTGCCAAAAATCTGGGTGACGCGGTCACGTAGGGGACGCGATCACGTGGTTAGCCTTTTTCTGAAAAACGGCACGGACGCGTGGAGCACGCGTTCGCATGGTAGGGCTTGTGCTTCTAGCACGAGTCCAGCCACGATCCAGCTCAACTTTCGGCCATACACTCTTTTTACGTCAATTCACAGGGCACGCATTCGCGTGGTTGACGCGGACGCGTGGGAGGCATTTTTCCCACATGATGCGGATGCGTAGGTGACGTGGTCGCGTGGATCAACTTGTGCCAAAGGCACACCTCCAGCCACGCTTTCACGTGACTCTCTGTTCAATCTTATTTCTTCCCCACGCACTTGTGACGCGGACGCGTCAGCGACGCTTACGCGTCGCTTGCGTTATTTTTTTTTTTAATATGCAAGATGCAAAATGTAGTATACAGATGCAGATGCAAATGTTATGAACAATTCCATGTTCAATAAGAGAAAATAAAACTCAAAAACAAACAAAAATGAATTGAAAAAGGAACGATCATACCATGGTGGGTTGTCTCCCACCCAGCACTTTTAGTTAAAGTCCTTTAAGTTGGACATTTGGTAAGCTCCCTGTTATGGCGGCTTGTGCTTGTATTGATCCAGGAATCCCCACCAATGATTGTACGTCTAATATCTTCCGGGATCCCAAACCTTGCTTGTGCACCCGTCTTCTTGTTGATCATCATGATTCCATCCGGGTGGCAAGCAGTCCGAATTCTCACTGAAGCGGCCAAAGAACATCTTAGACCCATTCAATTGAGCTCTATACCAACCATTGCGTTCAAATTTAAAGCTTCCAACCATAATGAACTTTGCAGGACAAGTCTTACCACTGACCATCTTCCTCTTACTCTTAATGCCAAAAAGAGCTCTAAGCTGACCATCCGTCTCTAGTAGCCCATATTCAAGTGGGAAATTAAAGGATAAGGATAGGAATTTTACCCACTTGAATGTTGTGTTGGACGGTAATGGTCTTGGGAGAGATATTTCTAACAAATTTGCAAGCTCCACTCCCTTGTGCTCTTCTCTAACAACTTCCACCTCTTTGTAAGCTTCTTCAATTTCAACCTCTTTCTCTTAGTGGCTTTAATTCAACCTCGTCTTCATTGTTTTCCAAGGGCATGGGAGGTTGTGCTTCTTGTTCTTTAAACTCCATCTCTTGATCAACCTCTTCCAAGTCTTCAACCATGACATGCCTTGGAGGTTGTACACCCTCTTCAACATCAATTTCAAATATCTTGGAAGGAGGCTTTATGAACGGACTTTCCAATGGGGGTTCAGCATCTCCTAAGTCTTCAACCAACTCTTCTTCTTCTACAATGACAGCGTTCTCTACTTGTTCCAGTACGAAGTTATGCTCTATGCTGTCCACTGGAGTTTCTAGTGTCTTCTTCGTGCTGCGTTCTTCATTAGATTCTCCACATGAAGCCATGGGAGTCTGTTGAGTGACTGAACGTCTGGAAGATAATCGATTTATTGCTTGCTCCAGTTGATGAAGGGTTGCATTAAATTGGTCTATTAATTTTTCGAAGCGAACCTGTGATTCTTGGCTTGATGGATATGGAAATGGTGCATATGGAGGTGGTGGTCCTTGGGAGTAACTAGGTTGGAATTGGGGTGGTTCTATATATGGTTTATATAGTGGTTAGTGTGGTGGATAAGGGTTAGGGTCATATGGGGGTGTTTGGTGGTAAGGGGCTTGTGAGTCTGGTGGTTCAAAATTATATTAAGGAGAAGGGGGTTCATGGGCATATGGTGGGTCTTGTTGGCAACTACAAGGGGGTCCACCATATCTATCATCTTGGTATGCATTGTAGAATGGTCTTTGTCCATGATATCCTGGAAGGTGTTGTTGCCTAAAGGGTTGATCGGATCCTCTTGGCTCCGTCCATTTTTGATTGCTTTGACCTTGATGCATATTCCTGTTATAGCTTCCTCTTCCTGCAACATAGTTGTAACCAGACTCATAGCCAAAGGGGTGAGAGTTCATAGTAGTAGAAGAAAATAAAAACAAAAACTAACAAAAAGGAAATATTTTGAAAAAGATATAATTTTTGAAAAAAAAAAGATAAGATTTTTTTTTTTTGAAAAAGATTTGAAATTTGAAATTTGATTTTGAAATAAGACAAGATAAGAATAAAATTTTAAAATAAAAATCTGAAAATTTTTTTTTGAAAAATATTTACAACAACCAATAATAAGGCACACGTTTGCAATTCCCCGGCAATGGCGCCATTTTGACGTTAGGATTTTGGCTAGTAAAGAATTTTGTAAAAATATAGTCGCGTTGTGAGTATAGATTCTAAACCAACAGAAAATTCCTTCGTACAAACGTTTTGGTTGTCACAAGTAACAAAACCCAATAAATTTATAAACCGAAGTATTCAAACATCAGGTCGTCTTCTCAAGGAATTGCAGGGAAGTATGATTTATTATTGGTTATGGAAAAACCGCGTTTGGTTTTGAAAAAGGTTTTAAGCAAGAAAAATAGATTGTAGGAATTAATAAATTAATAACTAATAAAACTCTTGGCAAGGTATGAAAACTGGAAGTCCTATCCCAGTTATCCTTATCAATTGTGATGAGAATTGGATTTTTCTCCCACTAAGTTAACATCTAACTATTAAGGTAAGTCAAGTGGATGGAATAAGTTTGGTTCCTCAGGTCCTAGTCTTTCCTTGGAAAAGGCTAGAGTTATTGGAACTCGAGTTAATTCTTGAAGAATTCCAATTTTCAGTCAACAATGAGTTTGACAACTCAAGAGTTACCAATTAATCAATTAAAGCCAAGAATATGAAAAGCTAAATTAAAATCATAAATTTTCGGAATACCTTAAATTATATTGAATGAAGATGTCAATTCTAATATGGACAATATTCATAAGCCAATTGGACAACATAAATTAAACACAAATAAAAGCTTCAAAGTAAACAAAAATAGAAGAGAAATATAAATTATTGAACCTGGTATGAAGAAACAATCCTAATTCTAATAGAAATCCTAATCCTAAATCCTAAGAGAGAGGAGAGAACCTCTCTCTCTAAAAACTACATCTAAAATCTAAAATTGTGAGTAATGATTGAATGATTCATTCTGCTCCACTCCCAGCCTCTAATCTATGTTTTCTGGGCTGAGAACTGGGTCAAAAACAGCCCAGAAATCACTCCCAACGCTTTTTGGTCCGTACAGGTTGCGGCAAAGTGACGCGGAGGCGTCATCCACACGTTTGCGTGGAATGAGTTACGCAGATGTGATGCATCCGCGTGAAGTGCGCATTCACGTCGCCTATCTGTACGACCACTATGGCGAATTATATATCAAATTGAAGCCCCGGACGTTAGCTTTCCAACGCAAGTAGAACCGTATCATTTGGACCTCTGTAGCTCAAGTTATGATTGTTTTGATGCGAGAGGGTCAGGCTGACAGCTTTGCAGTTCCTTCAACTTCTTGTATTCCTTCCACTTTTGCATGCTTCCTTTCCATCCTCTAAGCCATTCCTGCCCTGTAATCTCTGAAATCACTTAACACATATATCAAGGCATCTAATGGTAATAAGAAAGGATTAATATTAGCAAATATAAGGCCAAAGAAGCATGTTTTCAATCATAGCACAAAATCAGGAAGGAGAATGTAAAACCATGCAAATCATATGAATAAGTGGGCAAAGACTTGATAAAAACCACTCAATTGAGTACAAGATAAACCAAGAGGCTTCAAGAATTGTTACTAATAAATTTTATTAGTAGATCTTTTAATCCTTTTTTAATCCTTAATAAACTTCCACTCAATCATTTAAACAAACTTCAAAAACATAAATCATAATACCTAAAATGTTAATCAACACAAAAACGTAAATCATAATCCTAATTAACATCAAAAATATAAGTTAATCCAAAATTTAGCTTAAAGAAAAAGGAAAATTAATTAAAAAATGATCATGTTACTGGAGAAGGAAGACAGGTAGCTGGAGGTGGTTGTCATTGGTCGCCAGAACGTCAACAACTGTTGCTGGGGCAGATGGAGCAACAATGGCAGAATGCTGGTGGTGGCCGGTGCTATGGGAGCGGCTAGCTGACTGGCAGAAATGCTCGACCGCGAGAGTGAGAGAGAGACAGAGACAGAGACAGAGAGAGACAGAGAGATAGATGGAGAAAGAAAGAGAGAGAGAAAAAGTGTGTGGGAGGTGAGAGGTGGCCATCTAAGGGGCTGCCGGAGGAGGCTGTTGAGGGAGAGATTCGCAATGAGGTGAAAAAGGGTTCATGGTTTGACTTTAGTGCACAATTATAGTCGGATTTACTGTCAGAGTTATCTGATGGTAAAGTTTCACAATACTCCAAAACGCAACGTTTCACTAACCCAGCACCCAGGTTACTCTCGAATTTATCTGTCTATAAATCCGATGGTAATGCGCATGATAATCCGATGGTATTTTTATTTCCTCGATAAATTTATTGCCAAATTTGCCGATAAATCTGGCATTATACTCGACACTAATATCTGACAATAAATCTAACAGTACTCAACGTTTTTCTTGTAGTAATTGTTTTTAACTCTTGGCCAAATGCCCTTTTATATAGGTGCATTGCTTCAAAACTTGAAGCTATCTTTGCTGACAATTTTTTAGCAATAAAGACTTGGATGATGGTTGCATTATCCCTCAAAAATGAGTGTAGCAACAGGGATAGTAGGGGAACAAAATGGTAGCGGAACATTATTGTAGTGGCAGAAGATCATGGGTAGGAGTGTTACCATGGTACAAAGAGTTTAGGAAAAAAAACGAATAATTATTTAGAAGAGTATTATTTTTATTATTCATATTTCTCATCTGTGATTACAAGGTTCTCACCAATATATAGACCAACAGTACACTAATGGTACACTCGTTATGGAATAATATCCTAATAAATTTCATTGATTTTTTTCTAGTCCTCTTTGATATTTTTTTTATTTTGTTCCCTAATTAGGATATTCTAATACTCCCCCTCAAGGTGAGTAGTGGGATCACCAATACTCAGCTTGGTTAGAACTTTAGCAAGGGCTTGTCTTGAAACTGCTTTAGTAAGAATATAAGCCAACTAATCTTCTGATCTCACAAATGGAAGCTCAACAATGCCATTTTCAATTTTTTCTTTGATAAAGTGTCGATCCACCTCAACATGTTTTGTTCTATCATGTTGTACGAGATTCTTTGAAATGCTGATTGCGGCTTTGTTGTCACATTTCAACTGGCTTGGCAATTGTGGTGGAAACCCAATCTCAGTCATCAATTTTCTTATCCACAATACTTCAGTGATGCCTTTAACGATCCCTCGAAATTCTGCCTCTGCGCTTAAAAGCGCTACAACTTTCTCCTTCTTGCTTTTCTAAGTGTAAATTAACCAGTTGTTGATCTTCTATCATTTGGGTTGCCCGCCTGATGATTGGATTTTTGATGGTTTATAATTTCACAAATGAAATATCGTCGAAGTATAGTTTCTAAACCAAGCAATAATCCTTTCATACAAAAGATTGTTTGTCACTAAAACAAACCCCTAAAATTCATAATCGAAGTATTTAAACCTCGGGTTGTTCTCCCTATGAATTACAATAAAGTGTCTTGTTATTGGTTATGAGTTATTTTTGGGGTTTTGATAAGAAACATGAAAGATAAATGGCAAGAAAGTAAACTAATGGCTAGAAAGGTCTTGGCAAGATTTGGTGGTCAAGGATCTCTATCCCTATCACTAACCACAATATGAGAATTGGCAAGGATTAATCCCATTAAGTCATCCTCTAACTAGTAGTAAAGGAAAGTCTAATGAGCTATATCAATCCTAGTCCATAAGTCCTAACTCTCCACTAATTCAATTAGTGAGAACTAAAGTCAATGGATCCCAATCATCAATTACTTGGACATTAGTAACTCAAGAGTTCCTAAGTTACCTTTCCAAGCCAAGAGCATAAAATTCTACTCTAAAATCTAACCAAGCATTTTTTTATCAAACACTTGGAATGTAATAAAAGGAAAGCATAGTAAAATTGCAAGGAAAGTAAATCTACACTACTCAATTGCAAGGAATTAAATAACAACAAATCAAATGAACAAGATCTACATGAATTACCTCAAATTGCATAAAAGAAAAATAGAAGAAACAAAAGTGCATCAACATAAAAGTAGAGAATTACATGAATTAAATGCAAAACTAGAGAGAGGAGAAGTAGAAGAAGAAGAATTACAAAAGGAAAAGTAAATCAAAGCATGAATTAAACCTAGATCTAAGAACTAAACCTAATCCTAATCCTAATCCTAGAGAGAAGTGAGAGATTCTCTCTCTAAAACTAACTCTAAACTAATTCTAATGTGTAAAAATGATCAAAAAAAGTCCCTTTGCTCTTCAATCCTTGGCTTTAAATAGCATCTTTGGCGCCAAAGTTGGTTAGGATTGGGCCCCACAACTCCTGAGAATTTTCTGGGCACAAATTCACTTAAAAATCAAGTATCAGCATCGACGCGTACACGCACAACACGCGTACGCATCCATGGGCCATTTCGCAAGGTGCGCGTAAGTGCTTGGTGCGCGCGTGCGTCCATGGGTGAGTTCAACACTTTGGCTTTTCATGATTTCTCCACTTTGCATGCTTTCCTCTTCACTTCTTTGATCCATTCC